>NC_141053.1:45048608-45133608 GCF_041138505.1 Cibotium barometz
TGATCTACATGACCATTATTGGGCCAAACTTGAGCTATGCTCTTAGACTTGTGAGTTAGTTTATGTAGGCCCCTAGGAAGCCGCATGTGAGATCCCTGTTCCCATCGCGCAACGGATTCGAGGTACTAGCAGCGGAAGTAGCACATCTAGCGCGGGCAGGGTCCCACACTCGGGGCCTCGTCCACACGGATATCTGGACAAGAGACTAATCCGTTGGTTTTTCCAAAACCAAACCTGGAAAAACTCCCCTTACCCGGAAAGCACGGGCGATTCCACCAGGATAACTTTTTACTCTAACATAGTCAAGATCATTACTGATCACGCTGATCCGACTGCACCTATAAATATACTCGTTCGGATCAAGGAAGAAACTTGCACTTGGATCATTGGGATCAACGCTTTTTTCCCCATCAAGAGGCGAAGCCGTTGATTCCTATCCATAGAACAATTACTATCCGGGATTTACTTTATCTATCGTAATAACAAAAATTGAGTCTCGATTTACGGATCCATCAGTCCAGCCTAACCCCATCCAGTCCCATGGGTTAGCCAACCGCCCAACCACTGTAGTGATGGGATCCAAATTAGAATTTGATTTTTGTCCCGGGTACCAGGGAAAAGAGTTCCCAGGCCCCCTAGTAGCCGGATGTTCATGCAAAAATAAAACTAGTCACACCACTTACACACCCAATATGAAATTGCCTTTTTCACAGATTCAACCAGTTTTAAAACAATCCTTTAATGAAACCATAGTATCACTGATCACAATCTTCCAGATTATCCGGTTGATTCTTAATTTTCCATCATTCCTTCATCAGAGTATCTATGGCATCATTGGAAACCAGAACGCTCACCACCTGTCCACTCAGGGGCCTTTTCAATAGTTTCTAGTCCATAATACTCGGCAATATAATCACTTATAAAAATCAAGATGGACTTTCGTTGAAGATCAGCAAGATAAACCAATAGATCCATATAAAGAGCCATGGACTCATCCATTGAAGACCAGCAAGGTCAATCAACCAGATCCATGCCCGGTTTCAGAAAACAACTCTTACTTCTTGTTCCAATATCTTCCTCGACACACGTGTGGGTATCCTAGGCGACCCAGAGCCCGAGCACCGTATGGTCAGCACCCTCTAGGATCCTTCGCAGGTGACCTAGCGCTTCACTCATAGACCTTCCTTGGTCCCTCACCCACCGTACCGGAAGCTCACCATTTTAATCGAACCGAGGCTGGTCAAGACCTCGGCCGACTTTACTACGCGAGACGTTCTCCATTGACTCTCCGTCATAGCAGTTACAACTTTATCAGTTAGGTCTCCACGACTTAATCACAAGACGGTCAAAATGCTTTCCCAGCATTCTTGACATAAAACAGCCATTTACAAACAGCATTTACAAACAGTTTACAAATACAGTTTCTATATTAACTCTCATTTTTCCACATTATCCCTCATCAATCCACATTACTTATTCCATATTCATTTATATGTGTACTCATCCCATCACATCATTTTCCATCTCATCACTTCAGATTCCTTCACATTACATATCATATTTTCACATCCACATCTACATGCACATTCATGCATCCTCATCCATACAACCACATCTACATGCACATTCACATCCATACATCCACATCTATATGCGTACTAACCAAGGCTAACTGATTTCTAGAATTTTTCAGATTCAGTTTGGTTGAATTTGGACTAGATTTGGACCTAGTTTGGTTACTTTTTTGATTCGGTTTGGTTCCTTTTTGATTTGGTTTGGTTCAAGAGAGAGGAGAGATAAAAATATCACATTATCTTTGAGTTTAAAACTCATTCAAGCATGTGAAATATGCACCTCCTTTAATGGACTCCCCTTCCTTACATATGTATCAAAATGGAATGATTATACCCAAAATATCTCATATTTTTAATATTGCTCATATTTTTTTAACTAATAAACCTTGTACATTTTCAACTCATCATCTTATGTGAGCATTTACTCAATTTTGGATACCCAAAATATCTCATATTTTTAATATTGCTCATAGTTTTTTACTAATAAACCTTGTACATTTTTAACTCTTTATCTTATGTGAGTATTGAAGGGACTCCCCTTCCTTACATATGTGTCAAAATGAAATCATTATATCCAAATATCTCATATTTTTAATATTGCTCATAGTTTTTTTTACTAATAAACCTTGTACATTTTCAACTCTTCATCTTATGTGAGCATTTACTCAATTTTGGGTATCTTCTTTTACAAAATTGGATTTATCTCCTTCCCACACATGGATTGATCCTATTGGCCCAGAGAAACCCTAATTGGACCATAATCTAAAGATTTCTGAAAATCTAGACCCTTAGACTAAGGTTCTTTATACCCATTTTCAATTAATTCCAATTGCACATTGGACAGTTCTTTTTGAATTTCTGTTTCAGGGAAACTTATTTTAATAAGATGAGATAATTTTCTATCCAAAAATATAAAAAATTTGAATATTCTCTCTCTAGAATATTTTCTCTCTCTAGGGTAAAACAGTTAGAAACAAGGTCTTTTATATTTTTGAAGAGGAAATTGATTACAGGGAAAGATACTGGACATGTTGAGAGGCTGGGGAGGAATCTCACATTCTCTCCCACTTGAAAAACGCGAGATGTCCTCATCTCGCAAACTGGGGATAATTTCGCAAGATGCACGACTATGAGACTAAGAGAAAATTTAATTTAGATTAACCACCAAGAAAAGTCTCAAAGAGAACAAGACTCAAGACAAGAACAAAGGTTTCAACTTTATTCACTCTTGGAACATATACAGCAAAGATAGAAGGACTTTTTACAGTTCCATAAGCCCGTCCATCATATGGTCACAAAAGCAGCACTCACAAGCTGCACACGTATAAGGTAACTCATCTATGGGAATAATTCGGCCGGTTATTGCAGCACCTACCTCAGTGGTATGAGGTGATCTAACAAAAGGACCTCTAAGAGGCAAGCCAAAAACGAGATAAAGGCATATCTTCTGGTGAGGAAGAAAGCACGCTAGTAAGAAGACCCGCTCAGAAAATCCACCATGCCTTGATCTCATCACGCAGTAGTATCGGGGACCCAAACCCAAGGCTTCAATAACCATAGCCAAGCGGACATTGTTACGGAAGTGCTGTCGCCCCCACGGTGTTACCCTAGTTATATCTCGACAGGTCCGCCATTTGGTCTGAGCTACAGAAGTTCCCAAGTGAGGGAAAAGTGAGCGCTCATACAGTTCTATAAAATCCTTCTTCACAGACTCGCTTGCGTCTTGAAGGTGAGAAATCATCATGGATAAAACCAATTCCTGCTGCCAAGCCATGAAGGAGATTAAGAAAGAAAGGGGATCGATGGAAGTAAGATTACTGTGAGTGACAAGTAAGAGTTATGACTTATATAAAGGAAGGAGCTAGCGTAACCTAGAAGCCAACAGTATCTTGCCACTGAAGTTTTACTGTCTTTCCATGATTTGGGTTTGGCACATATTTCTATAGAAGGCTTACATAAAATACATTATGAACTTTGAGATGAGGAGGTAAAAGAAGCTCGTAGGCTAAGTCACTTACTTTCTTTGAATTCACATAAGGCTCACAATAACTGGGGGATAACTTCTTATACTCCCCAAGAGAAAAAGAACTTCTTTTGGGCCGTACTCGAATGAAGACCAAAACCTTGGTATTCAAAACACCGATTTTCACTTTTGAACTCATTGTTCTGAATCCTTAAAACAGGTGGGACTCCTGAGAAGTATTCTCGGGAAAGGGTCTTCCTTTTTTTTAAACACAATTTTTCTTTTATTTTAGAGAGGAAATAATTATAAGATCAGAAAGGGAGATTCTTACTCCTGTATACCTCGAAGGCTGGGGAGGAATCTTACATACTGTGAGATCCCTCTTCCCACCGCGCAACAGATTCGGGGTACTAGCAGCGGAAGTAGCACATCTAGCGCGGGCAGGGTCCCACACTCGGGGCCTCGTCCACGGATCTTCGGACAAGAGACTAATCCGTCGGTTTTTCCAAAACCGAACCCAGAAAAACTCCCCTCACTCGGAAAGCACGGGCGATTCCACCAGGATAACGTTTTACTCTAACGTAGTCAAGATCATTACTGATCACGCTGATCATAGTGCACCTATAAATATACTCGTTCGGATCAAGGAAGAAACTTGCACTTGGATCATTGGGATCAACGCCTTTTTCCCCATCAAGAGGCACAGCCGTTGATTCCTATCCATAGAACAATTACTATCCGGGATTTACTTTATCTATCGTAATAACAAAAATTGAGTCTCGACCAGAACGCTCACCACCTATCCACTCAGGGGCCTTTTCAATAGTTCCTAGCCCATAATACTCGGCAATATAATCACTTATAAAAATCAAGATGGACTTTCGTTGAAGATCAGCAAGATAAACCAATAGATCCATATAAAGAGCCATGGACTCATCCATTGAAGACCAGCAAGGTCAATCAACCAGATCCATGCCCGGTTTCAGAAAACAACTCTTACTCCTTGTTCCAATATCTTCCTCGACACACGTGTGGGTTTCCTAGGCGACCCAGAGCCCGAGCACCGTATGGTCAGCACCCTCTAGGATCCTTCGCAGGTGACCTAGCGCTTCACTCATAGGCCGCTTCCTTGGTCCCTCATCCACCGTACCGGAAGCTCACCATTTTAATCGAACCGAGGCTGGTCAAGACCTCGGCCGACTTTGCTACGCGAGACGTTCTCCATTGACTCTCCGTCATAGGAGTTACAACTTTATCAGTTAGGTCTCCACGACTTAATCACAAGACGGTCAAAATGCTTCCCCAACATTCTTGACATAAAACAGCCATTTACAAACAGCATTTACAAACAGTTTACAAATACAGTTTCTATATTAACTCTCATTTTTTCACATTATCCCTCATCAATCCACATTACTTATTCCATATTCCATTTATATGTGTACTCATCCCATCACATTATTTTCCATCTCATCACTTCAGATTCCTTCACATCACATATCATATTTTCACATCCACATCTACATGCACATTCATGCATCCTCATCCATACAACCACATCTACATGCACATTCACATCCATACATCCACATCTATATGCGTACATTCACATCTACATGCATACATCCACATCCACATTCATACATCTACATCTACATGCATACATCCACATCTCCATGCATACATCCACCTCCACATTCACATTCACATCTCCACATCTATATATCTACATCTACATGCATACATCCACATCTCCATGCATACATCTACATCTACATGCATACATCCACCGCCACATTCACATCCACATCTACATCTACATGCATACATCCACATCTCCATGCATACATCCACATCCACATTCACATTCACATCCATACATCTACATCTACATGCATACATCCACATCTCCATGCATACATCCACATCCACATTCACATTCACATCCATACATCTACATCTACATGCATACATCCACCTCCACATTCACATCCACATTTATACATCTACATCTACATGCATACACATCCACATTTACATTCACATCCAAATTCACATCCATACATCTACATCTACATACATACATCCACCTCCACATTCACATCCACATCTATACATCTACATCTACATGCATACATCCACCTCCACATTTACATCCACATCTATACATCTACATGTACATGCATACATCCACATCTCCATGCATACATCCACATCCACATTCACGTTCACATCCATACATCTACATCTACATGCATACATCCACATCCACATTCACATCCACATCTATACATCTACATTCCCATTCACATCCATACATCTACATCTACATGTATACATCCATCCCCACATTCACATCCACATCTATACATCTACATCTACATGCATACATCCACCTCCACATTCACATCCACATCTTTACATCTACATCTACATGCATACATCCACATCTCCATCATGCATACATCCACATCCACATTCACATTCACATCCATACATCTACATCTACATGCATACATCCACCTCCACATTCACATCCACACCTATACATCTACATCTACATGCATACATCCACATCTCCATGATTACAATAAAATTCTTTTAATTAATCTAGGATGATAATTCCTAGAATATGGTAGGAAGTCCTCTTTTCATGCTTTGAATGAAATTATTTTATGTGTAATTTTTATAAAAATTTTACCATAGCTCCACTGCTATGACTGATAAATCTCAATTATCTTAAAAGATAAAGCTTATCATTAAGGGAATGATTAGAATGATCCCTAATTGGATCATTAACCTGATTGAATCATCAACATTCATGAAATACATAAACTAAAAGCATAGGGAAAGCCATTAATTTGGTCTTAAGCATAGATTAATCTTGGATTAAGAAAAAGCTTTATGAAAAGCTTCATTTGGATTGATAATAGGTCATGAGTATGACCATTTCTTTAGTAAGAGAGAGATATTACATAAAAACCATTAGAATTAAGCATAAATATAAATTTATGTAATTCTTTTCTATCATTCATCAATTGCTTCAATAGCATTCAAAAACCATTCCAATTAAGCTTCTCAAGCTTGAGAGGGGTTGAGAAGAGAGAAACATTGAGAATCTTCCTCATCGAGTCAAATCCGATTTTTGATTCATCTGATTCCGGGGTTCTTTAGATAGGTCGGCTCCCCACAGAATCAAAATTCACCACTTACTTTACAAATTGCTTGATTCTTTGTTCACGGTAGAGGCCCCCAACCAATCAATTGGTTTAGTATGTTGATGGAGCCACCAATGGGGATTGAAGAAAGAGGGAAGCTCCAATTTCTTACAAATTGGAGAGAATTTTAGAGAATAGTAAATATTAGCATTATTTCAGCATAGTTCTAGAATAGTAAAATTCTCCTCCTCTTTTTCAAAGGACTCATGTTCTATTTATAGGAGAGGGAGGCTCTAACCAAGGCTAACTGATTTCTAGAAATGAAATCATTATACTCAAATATCTCATATTTTTAATATTGCTCATAGTTTTTTTTACTAATAAACCTTGTACATTTTCAACTCTTCATCTTATGTGAGCATTTACTCAATTTTGGGTATCTTCTTTTACAAAATTGGATTTATCTCCTTCCCACACATGGATTGATCCTATTGGCCCACAGGAACCTTAATTGGACCATAATCCAAAGATTTCTGAAAATCTAGACCCTTAGACTAAGGTTCTTTATACCCATTTCCAATTAATTTCAATTGCACATTGGAAAGTTCTTTTTGAATTTCTGTTTCAGGGAAACTTATTTTAATAAGATGAGATAATTTTCTATGCAAAAATATAAAAAATCTGAATATTCTCTCTCTAGGTTAAAACAGTTAGAAACCAGGTCTTTTATATTTCTGAAGAGGAAATTGATTACAAGGGAAGATGCTGGACATTTTGAGAGGCCGGGGAGGAATCTTACATTCTCTCCCACTTGAAAAACGCGAGATGTCCTCATCTCGCAAACTGGGGGTAATTTCGCAAGATGCACGACTATGAGACTAAGAGAAAATTTAATTTAGATTAACCACCAAGAAAAGTCTCAAAGAGAACAAGACTCAAGACAAGAACAAAGGTTTCAACTTTATTCACTCTTGGAACATATACAGCAAAGATAGAAGGACTTTTTACAGTTCCATAAGCCCGTCCATCATATGGTCACAAAAGCAGCACTCACAAGCTGCACACGTATAAGGTAACTCATCTATGGGAATAATTCGGCTGGTTATTGCAGCACCTACCTCAGTGGTATGAGGTGATCTAACAAAAGGACCTCTAAGAGGCAAGCCGAAAATGGGATAAAGGCATATCTTCTGGTGAGGAAGAAAGCACGCTAGTAAGAAGACACGCTCAGAAAATCCACCATGCCTTGATCTCATCACGCAGTAGTATCGGGGACCTAAACCCAAGGCTTCAATAACCATAGCCAAGCGGACATTGTTACGGAAGTGCTGTCGCCCCCACGGTGTTACCCTAGTTATATCTCGACAGGTCCGCCATTTGGTCTGAGCTACAGAAGTTCCCAAGTGAGGAAAAAGTGAGCGCTCATACAGTTCTATAAAATCCTTCTTCACAGACTCGCTTGCGTCTTGAAGGTGAGAAATCATCATGGATTAAACCAATTCCTGCTTCCAAGCCATGAAGGAGATTAAGAAAGAAAGGGGATCGATGGAAGTAAGATTACTGTGAGCGACAAGTAAAAGTTATGACTTATATAAAGGAAGGAGCTAGCGTAACCTAGAAGCCAACGGTATCTTGCCACTGAAGTTTTACCGTCTTTCCATGATTTGGGTTTGGCACATATTTCTATAGAAGGCTTACATGAAATACATTATGAACTTTGAGATGAGGAGGTAAAAGAAGCTCGTAGGCTAAGTAACTTACTTTCTTTGAATTCAGATAAGGCTCACAATAACTGGGGGATAACTTCTTATACTTCCCAAGAGATAAAGAACTTCTTTTGGGCCGTACTCGAATGAAGACCAAAACCTTGGTATTCACAACACCGATTTTCACTTTTGAACTCATTGTTCTGAATCCTTAAAACAGGTGGGACTCCTGAGAAGTATTCTAGGGAAAGGGTCTTCCTTTTTTTTAAACACAATTTTTCTTTTATTTTAGAGAGGGAATAATTATAAGATCAGAAAGGGAGATTCTTACTCCTGTATACCTCGAAGGCTGTTGGGGAGGAATCTTACATTCTACCCCACTTAAAAAAGTGCGAGATATCCTCATCTCGCAAGGTAGAGGACAACTCTTTTTCTTAAGATCCAATTTTATTCTGGGGTTCCTTATATTCTGGTCAACCCAACAGAATACTGGGATAAATATCCCTTATATAGAACTCATCATTAAATAAACAATTCATTCAGATCATATCATTCATATCTTTAACATGATAATGGTCCTTTAGACCAAAAAATTTCCTTCTGAACATTCCTCCACGGGAATTTCAGTCAAGCAAGTTCTCAATTTGTCATCCCTTAACTTGATCTACCGTGTCAAGTGTTAATAGTAGCAATTTGACAGCACAATCCACTAATCTCATAGTGATTTGCTGAAATCATTATCATCATTCTAGTTATGAGTATCATCACAGGGACTCGTCCCATTCATCCTCATTGTGGTTTTGCTCAGGTTATTATATTTCAACTAAATTTCAAAAATCATCATTTTTCAATCAGAATCCAAATCAATTCATCAATTCTCAAACAGAATTAAAAATCATATCAACCACATTCGAAATCATCATCTGGATAGCATTAACGCTTATAATTTCAAGTCTTAGATTTACTCGTATATACTGTCAGTAAAGAGCTGCAGTTATACTCTCGGTATATACGGGTAGTCACGGCCCTTAGAATTATAAGGTAAATACCATCATGTCTAGGCCTCAAGCAAGTCAGGGATTCTATATAATTGCGGTACTTCCATCTCTGAAGACCCAATTACCAAATTACGAATTTCAGTTTGAATATCAAATTGTATGACTTATATCACACAATTACAACCTTTTTGTGTTTCTTGATAAATTTTTGACATATTTGTCTTCTCAGTTGATCTTTATTAGCCGAATGGCTCTGATACCAACTGTGAGATCCCTGTTCCCACCGCGCAACGGATTCGGGGTACTAGCAGCGGAAGTAGCACATCTAGCGCGGGCAGGGTCCCACACTCGGGGCCTCGTCCCCACGGATATCCGGACAAGAGACTAATCCGTCGGTTTTTCCAAAATCGAACCCGAAAAAACTCCCCTTACCCGGAAAGCACGGGCAATTCCACCAGGATAACTTTTTACTCTAACGTAGTCAAGATCATTACTGATCACGCTGATCCGAGTAGTGCACCTATAAATATACTCGTTTGGATCAAGGAAGAAACTTGCACTTGGATCATTGGGATCAACACTTTTTTCCCCATCAAGAGACACAACCGTTGATTCCTATCCATAGAACAATTACTATTCGGGATTTACTTTATCTATCGTAATAACAAAAATTGAGTCTCGATTTACGGATCCATCAGTCCAGCCTAACCCCATCCAGTCCCATGGGTTAGCCAACCGCCCAACCACCACTGTAGTGATGGGATCCAAATTAGAATTTGATTTTTGTCCCGGGTACCAGGGAAAAGAGTTCCCAGGCCCCCTAGCCGGATGTTCATGCAAAAATAAAACTAGTCACACCACTTACACACCCAATATGAAATTGCCTTTTTCACAGATTCAACCAGTTTTAAAACAATCCTTTAATGAAACCATAGTATCACTGATCACAATCTTCCAGATTATCCGGTTGATTCTTAATTTTCCATCATTCCTTCATCAGAGTATCTATGGCATCATTGTTGGAAACCAGAACGCTCACCACCTGTCCACTCCGGGGCCTTTTCAATAGTTCCTAGCCCATAATACTCGGCAATATAATCACTTATAAAAATCAAGATGGACTCTCGTTGAAGATCAGCAAGATCAACCAACAGATCCATATAAAGAGCCATGGACTCATCCATTGAAGACCAGCAAGGTCAATCAACCAGATCCATGCCCGGTTTCAGAAAACAACTCTTACTCCTTGTTCCAATATCTTCCTTGACGCACGTGTGGGTATCCTAGGCGACCCAGAGCCCGAGCACCGTATGGTCAGCACCCTCTAGGATCCCGCAGGTGACCTAGCGCTTCACTCATAGGCCACTTCCTTGGTCCCTCATCCACCGTACCGAAAGCTCACCATTTTAATCGAACCGAGGCTGGTCAAGACCTCGGCCGACTTTGCTACGCGAGACGTCCTCCATTGACTCTCCGTCAGCAGTTACAACTTTATCAGTTAGGTCTCCACGACTTAATCACAAGATGGTCAAAATGCTTCCCCAATATTCTTGACATAAAATAGCCATTTACAAACAGCATTTACAAACTGTTTACAAATACAATTTCTATATTAACTCTCATTTTTTTACATTATCTCTCATCAATCCACATTACTTATTCCATATTCCATTTATATGTGTACTCATCCCATCACATCATTTTCCATCTCATCACTTCAGATTCCTTCACATCACATATCATATTTTCACATCCACATCTACATGCACATTCATGCATCCTCATCCATACAACCACATCTACATGCACATGCACATTCACATCCATACATCCACATCTACATTCATACATCTACATCTACATGCATACATCCACATCCACATTCATACATCTACATCTACATGCATACATCCACATCTCCATGCATACATCCACATCCACATCCACATTCACATTCACATCCATACATCTACATCTACATCTACATGCATACATCCACCTCCACATTCACATCCACATCTATACATCTACATGCATACATCCACATCTCCATGCATACATCCATATCCACATTCACATTCACATCCATGCATCTACATCTACATGCATACATCCACATCTCCATGCATACATCCACATCCACATTCACATTCACATCCATACACCTACATCTACATGCATACATCCACCTCCACATTCACATCCACATCTATACATCTACATCTGAATGCATACATCCACCTCCACATTCACATCCACATCTATACATCTACATCTACATGCATACATCCACATCTCCATGCATACATCCACATCCACATCCACATTCACATTCACATATATACATCTACATCTACATCTACATGCATACATCCACCTCCACATTCACATCCACATCTATACATCTACATTCCCATTCACATCCATACATCTACATCTACATGCATACATCCACCTCCACATTCACATCCACATCTATACATCTATGTCTACATGCATACATCCACCTCCACATTCACATCCACATCTATACATCTACGTCTACATGCATACATCCACCTCCACATTCACATCCACATCTATACATCCACATCTCCATGCATACATCCACATCCACATTCACATTCACATCCATACATCTACATCTACATGCATATATCCATCTCCACATTCACATCCACATCTATACATCCACATTCACCTCCACATCTATACATCTACATCTACATGCATACATCCACCTCCACATTCACATCCACATCTATACATCTACATCTACATGCATACATCCACATCTCCATGATTACAATAAAATTCTTTTAATTAATCTAGGATGATAATTCCTAGAATATGGTAGGAAGTCCTCTTTTCATGCTTTGAATGAAATTATTTTATGTGTAATTTTTATAAAAATTTTACCATAGCTTTGCTGTTATGACTGATAAATCTCAATTATCTTAAAAGATAAAGCTTATCATTAAGGGAATGATTAGAATGATCCCTAATTGGATCATTAACCCATAATGGATTGAATCATCCAACATTCATGAAATACATAAACTAAAAACATAGGAAAAGCCATTAATTTGGTCTTAAGCATAGATTAATCTTGGATTAAGGAAAAGCTTTATGAAAAGCTTCATTTGGATTGAGAATAGGTCATGAGTATGACCTATTCTTTGGATTGAGAATAGGTCATTTGGATTGAGAATAGGTCATGAGTATGACCATTTCTTTAGTGAGAGAGAGATATTACATAAAAACCATTAGAATTAAGCATAAATGTAAATTTATGTAATTCTTTTCTATCATTCATCAATTACTTCAATAGCATTCAAAAACCATTCCAATTAAGCTTCTCAAGCTTGAGAGGGGTTGAGAAGAGAGAAACATTGAGAAATTATAGAAAAGATCAAAATTCACCACTTACTTTACGAATTGCTTGATTCTTTGTTCACGGTAGAGGCCCCCAACCAATCAATTGGTTTAGTATGTTGATGGAGCCACCAATGGGGATTGAAGAAAGAGGGAAGCTCCAATTTCTTACAAATTGGAGAGAATGTTAGAGAATAGTAAATATTAGCATTATTTCAGCATAGTTCTAGAATAGTAAAATTCTCCTCCTCTTTTTCAAAGGACTCATGTTCTATTTATAGGAGAGGGAGGCTCTAACCAAGGCTAACTGATTTCTAGAATTTTCCAGATTCAGTTTGGTTGAATTTGGACTAGATTTGGACCTAGTTTGGTTACTTTTTTGATTTGGTTTGGTTCAAGAGAGAGGAGAGATAAAAATATCACATTATCTTTGAGTTTAAAACTCATTCAAGCATGTGAAATATGCACCTTCTTTAATGGACTCCCCTTCCTTACATATGTGTCAAAATGGAATGATTATACCCAAAATATCTCATATTTTTAATATTGCTCATGGTTTTTTTTTTACTAATAAACCTTGTACATTTTCAACTCTTCATCTTATGTGAGCATTTACTCAATTTTGGATACCCAAAATATCTCATATTTTTAATATTGCTCATAGTTTTTTACTAATAAACCTGTACATTTTCAACTCTTCATCTTATGTGAGTATTGAAGGGACTTCCCTTCCTTACATATGTGTCAAAATGAAATCATTATACCCAAATATCTCATATTTTTAATATTGCTCATAGTTTTTTTTACTAATAAACCTTGTACATTTTCAACTCTTCATCTTATGTGAGCATTTACTCAATTTTGGGTATCTTCTTTTACAAAATTGGATTTATCTCCTTCCCACACATGGATTGATCCTATTGGCCCACAGGAACCTTAATTCGACCATAATCCAAAGATTTCTGAAAATCTAGACCCTTAGACTAAGGTTCTTTATACCCATTTCCAATTAATTCCAATTGCACATTAGAAAGTTCTTTTTGAATTTCTGTTTCAGGGGAACTTATTTTAATAAGATGAGATAATTTTCTATCCAAAAATATTAAAAATTTGAATATTCTCTCTCTAGAATATTTTCTCTCTCTAGGTTAAAACAGTTAGAAACAAGGTCTTTTATATTTCTGAAGAGGAAATTGATTACAGGGGAAGATGCTGGACATTTTGAGAGGCTGGAGAGGAATCTTACATTCTCTCCCACTTGAAAAACGCGAGATATCGTCATCTCGCAAACTGGGGATAATTTCGCAAGATTCCAATTTCTTACAAATTGGAGAGAATTTTAGAGAATAGTAAATATTAGCATTATTTCAGCATAGTTCTAGAATAGTAAAATTCTCCTCCTTTTTTTCAAAGGACTCATGTTCTATTTATAGGGAGAGGGAGGCTCTAACCAAGGCTAACTGATTTCTAGAATTTTCCAGATTCAGTTTGGTTGAATTTGGACTAGATTTGGACCTAGTTTGGTTACTTTTTTTGATTCGGTTTGGTTCCTTTTTGATTTGGTTTGGTTCAAGAGAGAGGAGAGATAAAAATATCACATTATCTTTGAGTTTAAAACTCATTCAAGCATGTGAAATATGCACCTCCTTTAATGGACTCCCCTTCCTTACATATGTATCAAAATGGAATGATTATACCCAAAATATCTCATATTTTTAATATTGCTCATAGTTTTTTTACTAATAAACCTTGTACATTTTCAACTCTTCATCTTATGTGAGCATTTACTCAATTTTGGATACCCAAAATATCTCATATTTTTAATATTGCTCATAGTTTTTTACTAATAAACCTTGTACATTTTCAACTCTTTATCTTATGTGAGTATTGAAGGGACTCCCCTTCCTTACATATGTGTCAAAATGAAATCATTATATCCAAATATCTCATATTTTTAATATTGCTCATAGTTTTTTTTACTAATAAACCTTGTACATTTTCAACTCTTCATCTTATGTGAGCATTTACTCAATTTTGGGTATCTTCTTTTATAAAATTAGATTTATCTCCTTCCCACACATGGATTGATCCTATTGGCCCATAGGAACCTTAATTGGACCATAATCCAAAGATTTCTTAAAATCTAGACCCTTAGACTAAGGTTCTTTTACCCATTTCCAATTAATTCCAATTGCACATTGGAAAGTTCTTTTTGAATTTCTGTTTCAAGGGAACTTATTTTAATAAGATGAGATAATTTTCTATCCAAAAATATTAAAAATCTGAATATTATCTCTTTAGAATATTTTCTCTCTCTAGGTTAAAATAGTTAGAAACAAGGTCTTTTATATTTCTGAAGAGGAAATTGATTACATGGGAAGATGCTGGACATTTTGAGAGGCTGGGGAGGAATCTTACACCACAATTAGATATGACTAGACAAACTCTTAGGTACATAAAGTCCACATTTGATTATGGACTTTTCTATGAGGCTTGCATCGAGATATAGCTACATGGGTACATAGATGCTGATTAGGATAGTAGTGTCGCAAACAAGAGATCTACTTGTGGGCTTTACATTTTCTTTTGGAAGTGATGCTGTGAGTTGGAGTAGCAAGAAACAACTAACAATTTCTTTGTCGAGTATAGAGGTAAAGAGTACAGGGTGTTAGCAGCTTGTGAGGTAGCTTGGTTTCAGAAGCTACTCGATGATATCAGTGGGCCCCTGGATAGGGCCATTGCCATTTATTGTGATGACATAAGTAGCATACAGATGGCCAATAAATGCTAGGAAAAAGCACATTGAGGTACATTGTATGTTATAGTAGGAGATTATTTTTCCATATAGTATGTACTCTTATCTCTTTAGTTTTTAGTTGTAGAAGAGAAGAATGCATGTTTGCTTTTGCAAGGAACTCAAGCTCTCCCTCTCCCCTGCATTCTATTTAGTTAGGACACTATTTTAAAAGAAATTTTATGATTCTTGTCATTTATAAAGGCAAATCAATTTTTGTAATCTTGGATGGTGTGCTAGGTGCTGGTGTCAGCATAATCACCAAGGACTATTGTTAGGAGGCCTGGGAAGAAGACCATCACTAGTACACACTAGTGTCATGGTCAAGAATGGAAACATAGCTAGACCTTTGGGCAAACCTTCAGGATGCAAAAATCAATACTTTCAAGTTGAGCTTCCACCACTCATTTGTAGAGATATATTTTCAAAGAAGAGGGCCATACACTATGATCCTTGGAAGGCCTTACATTGATGAGAGATGTAAGGCTATTTCATGATTGGAAACCCAATCATATTTATATACACAAGGGTGTGACGAGTCCTTGTAAATAGAGAAGAAATGGGACGAATCAAAGATAATATTAGGCAGTTTGGGAAATTCCCAATTCCCACTTTTCAAAGATTCATAAATGGGGAGTATGGTGAACCCTATTAATCCTTTAGTGAAACTTGCTTTTGCCTACTAGAGTTGTTTCCTAGGAAGGCCATGTAACTATGTGTCTAGCCTTGGTTGACATCGGGGCCATAAAACCTCATGAGACATGGACCTCATTAGGCTAACCTTGGTTAACACCGGGGCCATACATAACATCATACCTTGAGATACATAGACCTTAGTAGACCACCCTCCCCTAACACCATCTGTAACTATCCTCACAGCCCATGGTTGCTAATCTATAAAAAAATTTGTTTTTGATGCAAAGTTCTACATTGGAACTAAACCTAAGTCAAGTTGTACGTGACCCTCTCAGGTACAATGGAACATCATCCTTAGAAGGGATGGATTGCAGCCACATATTATGGAAAAAGTGAACCTCTAAACTTGAGCTTTCCCTTGGGATCATTATCATATTTTTGGTGGTGAGGTCTCTCAACAACACTTGCACTTCCATCTCTGTTTCTCCCTACATCTAGATGTACTTTATGATTACTAGTATTCAGCTCAAACCCTCCTACCTTGAGTGCGAAGATTTCCTCATCCCTCAAGAATGTCCCCTTATTAATAGGCCACTCTTGTGGTCCCTTTGGAGGAGTACACTCAGCAATGTTGGAAGGAGTCCATGTATGATCAACATTATCACCACAAAACCAAATCATTTGTTGACGTATGCCTGTAGATGTATTGACTCCCAAAGAAGCAAGGTGTAGGCACACTTGTTTTCCTGACCTTCCCTTAATGTCAATGAGGTTGTTGCATTTGACCCCTTTATCCTCTAGGTGTCCTTGACACTTCACTTCACTACCGACATTAGTTCTTCGGATAGTCCATGTTGTTTTATGGATATTTGCTTCTCCATGGTGGTGTGATTCACTCTTGATAGCTCCGCTTTGTTTCTTTGTTGATCTTGGCACATTCACATATTGGTATTCTAGGCGATGAAAGTCGTTATGTATGCTTCCTTGAAAGGAGTGGAGCCTCTTCCTTCTTATAGTTTTCCTCATTTATAAGGTCAATGAACTTAGTCGACATAGAGCTATAACCTATAGATCTTCTTGCCAACCTATCAAGGCTTGGATCACTTCCCAAGTGAAAGCCCTTCATATATTGCATGTACCGTGAACTTTGAAGCAACGCACTTGTTAAGTCAGTGGTACACGCATCTAGAAGTGTTAGGTACTTAATACCGTCATTTGATGCCAACCAGCTCCCATGCACTGATTTAGCAAGGTTAGCTCTAGGAATTAAATATCCATCATTGCTTTCCATACCCTAAAATAATGCAATAAAGATGCCAGTGCATGTTGAAAATCCAAGGGAGGGCAAGCTAACATCACAAGTAGAATATTGATATAGATTACCTTCAGCATGTATTCACTCTAGTGCGCAACTCTTGCATGCCCAAGTAATCCCTCCAACATGGAGATCTCTTTCTTGTTTATATGTCCCTTTTTGGACCATGCACAAAGGTTCTTGAGTTCTATCTCTACTGCCTCTTGGGATGGTGCATCTTTCCATTGCCTGCATCTAAATTTGAATTCTTCTTCGTGACAAGGAGGTACGCACTTCTTTGAGTGATTTTCAAGGCTCTATTCCCAAAGGAACAAGCAAGATCTCTCCTTGTCTTTCAAAACTTTGTTTGGGTCTCCATTAAACACAGTTCTAATGTCTTTCCAATTGGCTTGAGCTTCATCAACCATGAAGCCTCTAAACTTTGCCTTTGGGTAGCCCTCTTTCACCATGACCTTGTTCAGTAACTCCCAAAACAATGTCTGAGCCTGTGTATCCTCTACCTTAAAGTCTCAAATTCAATGGTCTACAACTCTTGGACATAGGGGTTATACACTTGGCATGCCATGGTTGACGACCAACCCTGCATTCTTTTCACAAAGTCAAAACACAGGAGCTACCAAGCTCACCTCTTAGTCTCATCTTGTTCACTAGGCCAACTCCATTCCTTGGCCCCTTGGGGGACATCTTGAAGACGTGACATTGATCAAAAGAAGAGAAGGTCAAGTTTACTGGGAAAACCATGCTCTGAAAGAAGTCATAAGTATATTTTCTCTTAAGTTGTAAGATAGCATCAAATCCTTGTGCAGAAGAACAATTTCTATTTTTGCCTCCCTCTTCCAACGTGCCAACCTAGATAAGCAACAAGGAAACATTATATCATTTTTCTTCCTAATAACGATAGCATGGGACTGATAAAAAACAATGTTTACCTTCTTGTGTCTAAGGTGGGTCCAATAATCTCCAATAGTGTCTATAACTCCACATCAGTCACATAGCTTTTGGCTCATCTTTGATGACAAAGTCAAGGATAATTTGTTTTTCTAGTGTCTTTTATAATGCCTTGGGTCTACCACCATCTCTTTGCATAATGTCATTTAGCTTAGCCTTCACCTATTTAATAGCACCTCTAGAGCTCCCTTCCCAAACAAGATGCATATGATACCCATATGGATTACACATCTATTGACCTTCATCTCATCCTTACATGTTGTGGGTATCAAATAATCAATTTGCATTGACATTCAGAGACATAGAGAGGTGGCAAACCACAATGCAGACACTTGAATGACCCAAATCCACTAACACATTGACCAGAGGGACAATTTCTTGCTAGTCTCCCTTGCAAGTTCTTTTCATTAACAGTTTAAGTCCATTCAACAAAGAGACAAAAAATGCTGGAGCATTGTAAATGGCCTCCACATCTTCTCATTCTTACAACACCTTCAAATCTAGATATATTACTTATTACCTCATATTTCCACACATGACTATCATACTTAGTTTCAATCCCTTCACCCCTACTTACTTACTTTCAATCCCTTCACCCCTACCCCCATGCAATTTAGGTGGAAGCTCAAACAGTAGATTACCATCATATCTAGAGGGAATCTCATCCACTTGTTGGATGCTTTTTGCAGCAGTGAACGCTTACATGGCAACTGTCTTAAGAAAAGCACCACACTTAAGGAAGCCTCAATAGATTCTAGATCTATTATTATTTGGGTGTTGCTCGCAGGTATCAACAATCTCACTCCCTTGACAATGAAGGTGTATCCAAATTCAATATCCAAGTGAAACATAATATTCTCTCCATGTACACTAGGTAATTCAAAAGTGGCCACAGATAATTGGTAGACTGTTAAAGAACTTTTTGAAATGCCAAAGGTAGAACATAAATTCTCCATAGTAACAGTTGTTGCAACTCCATTCATTGTAACAAGATGCAAATTCTTGTTGTGATCTTCATTACTGTTGCGATTCCATTACTCTCTTTTGTATGTGGAGAGACAAGCGTGAAGGGGGTGATGGTTCAAATGTAAAGTTAATATGAAATGGGTGGAGTGAATGATGGAATAATTTTTTAGTAGGAGTTAGATGACTATTTATATAGTTAAGTTGTAAATTGGCCAGCATATATTTTCATAATATATAGTTAAGAGATATGTTTTTACATAACTTAAAATGATTACACTTTATTTAAGTAAAAAACACAAATGGTTGCTTTCAATGAGGATGAATTGTGTCAACAAGATATGCATGAATTTATTAATTAAGATTCTTCAAGATTTTGAGTTTAACACGTTTTAGGCACAACTGATATTTTGTATGTACCATTAACAGCTTGCAACACACCCATGCAAATAACTAATGAGTTCAATTGTACAAAATACTTAATGACAATAAATTTCTCATGATTTAGCCGCTTTTCCATATTATAAATCTTTACCTACCATTATTCAAATAACTCACACGTATACTTTTCACTATTGTCACTTGCCCACCATAGTTAAAATAAAACTAACAATTTTTTATTCTTCATGAATTTTTACTCTACAAAGTAAAAAGTAGTTTATTATATTACTGAGTTTTAGACTTTCAAAATATTATTATACGCCTTTAAAGAAGATGAAAAGTGAACTGTGAAGGGTTACACCTACCATTCATTAACGATTCATTCTAAACGAGGAGGTAAAGAAGATGAAAAGTGAAGGGTTACACCTACCTTTCATTAATTATTCATTCCAAATGTGAGGAGGAGGAGCTCAAGAAGGGTTTCTATGCATAGGTTTGCATGGAGAGCATTGCAAAGGAACATCTCAACAAGGTAAGCCTCCCCCTCCCCTCCCCTCCCCCCTTCTCTTAAAATTCCTCCCCTGTTCTTAGCATTTTGCTGGTGAAATAGGAATTATGAGTAGAATTTGCAATTTCGTTTACGCATGTATCATACATAATCTAGCAGGGAGGAGATTAAGTCTAAGTAACAAGGAGGAGGAGATATACATTTATGAGGCAAGGGTAGCCTTTGTTTACCATACAAAGAGCTTAATAAAACTGGGTTAACACTCTATTTCGCTAGCGAAATACTATGAAAGCATTTCGTTTAGCAAAATATATTTGAGAGCAACTATGAAAGTAGACGCAGTCAGGGGCCCAATCTAGTTCTTGGGGTCACACACGGGTTTGTGTGCATCTGATCTTCCTTTTGGGCTACTTCTAAAATTCCAAATAGAAAGCTTAATACATAAGATTAAAGGCTTTAATATAAGCCTTATATATGTAAGGCTTTTAAACCTTGTAGGTTATAGTCTTTTTAGTGGCCTTTTTCAGACAACATGTGGAGATCAACCAAAAATGGCCCCTCTTTGGTCGGCTATCCCCTTCCCTAGTACAGTGTTTATGTATTTCGCTGGTGAAATTTACATGGAGTGAGAGAGATCAATGAGAATAGTAGCAACGTGTTGCCTTTTGCATGTTTAGCAACCTTGTTAATGTATTTCGCTGGCGAAATATATATGGACTGAGAGAGAGTATGTAGTAGTGATGGGTTTTCCTTTTGAGGATTTAGTATTTTGCTAGAGCGAAATACATATTTCACTCATTCTGCTCTCTCTAAGTTCAAGCCTTAATGTGGCTAAATAGAGCTCACTTCTCGGGTTCATTTCAAAATGCTTGCTAGGGTCATATTGTGTTGGGTTTTCCTTCTGTGGGGATATAAATAAAATTCCCTCCCAATGCGTTTTTTCAACAATTTTTTTAAAAAGGGAGTGATGCTCATATTTGACTTCTATTGTGATTTTCACTTATTAATATTTTTATTTTGATGCTTATTGTTCATTTTGCAATATAGCACTTGCAACAATGCTAAAAAGGTTAGGTCTCTATAAAATCAATTTTTAAAAATATTTTAGTTTAGAATTCTTTATATTGATTTGGGTCTTCCTTGTGTCTTTGATCTCTTTAGAGAGGGAAGAGAGTAACACATCTAGAGGAGGTGGCAAGAAGAAGAAGCAAGAAGAGAAGGAGGCTAGCCAAGAGCATGAGGATGCTTAGCAAGGGAGTGATATTCAAGACATGGAAGCCCAATCTCTTGATGATGGTGCTAAGCTCCAATGTGCAACTGATATCGTAAAGTTTTTGCAAGAAACTCACACTGGAGCCAAGTCCACATATGCATCACAAGATCGGTACATTAGTAGTCTTTTGGAAGATAAAGTTGGGTGATATAGATAGAGATGAGGCATGTAATGTCAAGGTTGTAACAAACACAAGATCCCTACATTTGGTCTCTGCATACTCTCAACACGATCCAACAACATTGAGGTACGTCGGTTATCATGTTATTGTAGTAATTGTATGGAACACTTATGGCGTAGATGCAGAAATTAGTTTCATATTCATAGCTAGGACTACATTGCCCTTGAACCATTGGTAGATGGCAACACTAAAGAAGACAATGTTGACATTGATGTTAACATCGCAAACATTAATGAGGCCACCTATGAAGGGCACCATGATACCCTTAGTGATGTCCTTGTAGGAGACAATTTTGTGGTGACAATTGAAAAATCCATCATTCCAGCCTAACCCCATCCAGTCCCATGGGTTAGCCAACCGCCCAACCACTATAGTGATAGAGTCCGTTTATTAGGAATTTGGTTATGTTTTGTCCCGGGTACCAGAGGAAAATGAGTTCCCAGACCTCCTAACCGGCGCTTCATGCAAACTTCAAGATAGTCACACCATTTACACACCTAATATGAAATTGCCCGTTTCACAGATTCAGCTAACTTTAAAACAATCTTTTAATGAAATCATAGTATCACTGATCATAATCCTCCAAAATATCCGGTTGAATTCTAGTTTTCAATTATTCCTTCATCGGTGTACTTATGGCATCATTGGCAACAACAAGAACGCTCACCACGTGTACACTTAGCGGCCTTTTCAATAGTTCTTAGCTCATAGTACCCAAAAATATATTCACTTATAAAAATCCAAATGGATTGTAAGATTCCTCCTCAGCCTGAATAATGAATAAGCCTTTACTTCATTGCCTTGTAATCATTCCCTGTTTCTGAATACAAGAAAATATTATTTTTCCTTGTTTTGACTAGTGAGATAAAAATTTCTAGAGAGTGATAAATCAATATTGAGATATTTTTGAATATATAAATTCTACAAATATCAAAAATATATTTCCCTGAAACAGAAAATTAAAATAAATTTTCCAAGGTGCAATTGGAATTAATTAAAAATGATTTAGAAGACAGCCTAAGGGTCAAGATTTTTTGAAAAATTTTAGATTATGGTCCAATTAAGGTTCCATGGACCAATAAGATTAATCCAAGTGTTGGAATGAGATAAATCCAATGAATAAAAGAAAATACCCAAAAATGAGTAAATGCCCACATAAGATGAAGTGTGACTGAGTACAGGATTTATTAGTTAAAAATTATGAAATATTACTAAAAAAATGATATATTTTGGAGTAATCATTCATTTTTGACACCTTGGTAAGGAAAGGGGGAGCCTTCAAGGAGGCACCTATTTCACATGTGTGGAGGAGTTTTAAACTAAAAAATAATAAGATATTTTTATCTCTCCTCTCTCCTAGATCAAACCAAATAAAAAAGGGAGCCAAACTGGTCCAAATCTTGTCCAAATTCAGCCAAACTGAAGCTGGAAAATTCTAGAACTTAGTTGGACTCAATTAGTGGCCTCTCTCACCTATAAATAGACCCTCATTCTTTTGTATTCTCATCTGTGAACTAAACTATGCCAATATTACTCTAAAAATAAGCATATTTTCTATTATCCTCTACAAATTGAAGAGATTGGAGCTTCTCTCTCTCTTCAACCTGGATGTCTGCGTAAATTAGTCCTAAATAATAAATCAGGGAAACCTATGCAAGTGAAATTGGCCAGTGGAAAGATTCTTTTCACACACCTTGAGACAGACCTTATTCAGTTTAGCCTAGATGGGAACATAACAGCGTGCCAATTCAGAGTCCTACCCTTGGGAATCTATGATGGAACCCTTGGAAAGGATTGGCTCCAAAAGAATCAGGTTGACATTCATTGTCACAAAGGAACCATCTCTTTTCTTGACCTTCACGGGAATAAAGTTCAAGGGATTTGAATTTTCGGATCCCTAGTGCTGCAATTAGTCAAGGCTTCTAAATTATTAAAACGGCTCAAAAAGAGGCAAGCTGTGTATGTCGGTAAAATGATTCCAGTAGACATAAAATGCAAGGCTAAAAAACCAGAGTGGTTAAGTGAGTATGCAGATGTGTTTCCTGAAGAGCTGACTGAGATGCCTCCGTCTCGCAAAGTAGATCATGAGATCGAATTAACCCTCGGAGCTCAGCCAGTGGCCCAACGTGCATACAAAATGCCAGTTCTTAAAGCCATAGTTCCTGAAGAGCTGACTGAGATGCCTCCGTCTCGCAAAGTAGATCATGAGATCGAATTAACCCTCGGAGCTCAGCCAGTGGCCCAACGTGCATACAAAATGCCAGTTCTTAAAGCCATAGAACTTAAGGAGCAGTTAAGATAACTGTTAGAGCAGGGATTCGTCAGACCTAGTGTCACCTTGGGGTGCGCCCGTTCTCTTTCAAAAGAAGAAAGATAGAACATTAAGACTGTGTATTGACTACAGAGGACTGAATCAATTAACAATTAAAAATAAGTATCCTATTCCTTTCAACTTATCTTCTTTCAACTAGAATTCAGGAATCATCATCTTTCAATCGGAATCCAAATCAACTCATCAATTCTCAACAAGAACTCTAAAATCATATCAATTAGCATTCGAATTCATCATCCGGATGGCATTTTTGCTTATAATTTCAAGGTCTTAGATTTGCTCATATATACTGCCAGTAAAGAGCTATAGTTATACCCTCGATATATACACGTAGCCACGGTCCTTGAAATTATAAGGTAAATACCATCATGTCTAGGCCTCAAACAAGTCAGGGATTCGATACAATTGCGGTACTTCCATCTGAAGACCCAATTACCTATTTATGAATCTTCATTCTGAATATCAATTTGTATGAAATTCATCACAATTACAATCTTTTACTGATACTTCATAAATTTTTGACATTTCTGGCTTCTCCGTTGTTCCACTTTATCCAATTCGCTCTGATACTAGCTGAAAGATCCCTGCCCCCTCCACGTAACGAATTCGGAGGTGCTAGCAGCCGAAGTAGCACTTCTTGCGCAGATTTAGAGGCTTGTCCGGTTCGATTTTGGAAGAATTGAGGGATTAGTCTCTTGTCCGGATATTCGTGGTAAGAAGTGCTAGCAATCTTTTAATGAAATCATAATATCACTGATCATAATCCTCCAAAATATCCGGTTGATATCTCGTTTCTAATCATTCCTTCATCGATGTACCTATGGCATCATTGGCAACCCATACAATCGCGGTACTTCCATCTGAAGACCCAATTACCTATTTATGAATCTTCATTCTGAATATCAATTTGTATAAATTTCATCACACAATTACAATCTTTTATTGGTACTTCATAAATTTTTAACATTTCTGGCTTCTCGGTTGTTCCACTTTAGCCAATTCGCTCTGATACCAGTTGAAAGATCCATGCCCCCTCCGTGCAACAAATTCGGGGGTGCTAGCTGCGGAAGTAGCACTTCTTGTGCAGGGCAGAGCCTCTTACTTGGGGCCTTGCCCCACTGATATCCGGACAAGAGACTAATCCCTCGATTCTTCCAAAACCGAACCCGAAAAAACTTTTCTTGCCTAGAAAGCATAGGCGATTCCTCCATGATATTTTTATTCTAACGTAGTCAAGAGCCTTAACTAACCGAATTGATCCGACCAAACCCGTAAGTCACATGGTCTGATCAAGGAAAAGACTTGCACTCGGATCATAGAGACCAACGCTTTTTTTCTCATAGAGAGACACATCCATTGATTCTTTTCCATAGAATAAGGACTGTCCGAGATTTACTTCATCTATCGTACCATAATAGAATTGAATCTCATTTTAGGATTCTATCATTCCAGCCTAACCCCATCTAGTCCCATGGGTTAGCCAACCACCGAACCACTGTAGTGATAGAATCCGTTTAGGAATTTGGTTATGTTTTGTCCCGGGTAGTACTAGGGAGGAAAAGAGTTCCCAGGCCTCCTAGCCGGTGCTTCATGCAAACTTCAAGATAGTCACACCACTTACACACCCAATATGAAATTGCCTGTTTCACAGATTCAGCTAACTTTAAAACAATCTTTTAATGAAATCATAGTATCACTGATCATAGTCCTCCAAAATATCCGGTTGAATTCTAGTTTCCAATCATTCTTTCATCGGTGTACCTATGGCATCATTGGCAACCAGAATGCTCACCACCTATCCACTTAGGGACCTTTTCAATAGTTCTTAGCTCATAGTACCCGGAAATATATTTACTTATAAAAATCCAGATGGACTCTCCGTTGAAGATCAGCAAGATCAACCAACAGATCCATATAAAAGAGCCATGGACTCATCCGTTGGAGGACCAGCAAGGTCAATCAACCAGATCCATGCCCGAATTCAGAAAATAACTCTTACTCCTTGTTCCAATATCTTCCTCGACGCACGCGTCGAAATCTTCGACAACCCAAAGCCTGAGCACCGTATGATCAGCACCCTCTAGGATCCTTCGTAGGTCACCTAGCACTTCACTATCTAAAATAAAATATCCATTAATTCTAATATGCTAAGAATTTCACTTTACTATTTAAATGATTGAATTCCAAATGTCATGAAAATTCCTCTTTTATCATTTAAATAAAATTATCATAATTTTTTCTTTTCTTAATTATTTAATTATACGTAAATCTTAAAAATTAGTTTTCTATTGAATGTAATGAAAATTATTTTTTTAGCCTAGAATATTCAATCCTAGAATATGGTAGTAGTAGGAAGTCCTCTTTTCACATTATGCATAAGAATGAATTATGTATCAATTTCTTAAAAATTTTACCATAGCTCCATTGCTATTACTAATAATTTTTAATATTTTTGAAAAGAATAAGACTTATAGTAATGTAATTATGATAGTATAACTATCTTTTAACCTTAAATCTAATTTATGGATTTGACTCATAAGATTACCATAATTTACTAGCATATAAGTATAAAAGACCATTTTCTTAACCTAATTGAGAATTTCTCCATGAGAAGCATCAATTGAATAGAGAACTAGTCATAGGAATAACCATTTTTTGGAGGAGAGAGAGATAAACATAAAAAGCATCCTAATTAAGCATAAATATAAACTTTTCTTAATTATTCATTACAACTCTTAAGAAAAGCTTGATTTGTATTATAAACACTTAATTTAGAAACTTCTCAAGCTTGAAAAGGGTTGAGAAGTGAAAACATTGAGAATAATAGAGAAAAACCATAAAATTACACTTTACCTCTTGTTTTTGCTTACTTCTCTATCTTAGAATAAGCCCCCAACCAATCAATTGGTTAGTATGTTGAGAGGAGAGCTCCAAGGAAGGTTGAAGAGAGAGAGAGGCTCCACTCTCTCCAAAAGTAGAGGATTTTTAAAGGATAATAAAAAATATCATTATTTTAATGTAATACTTGCATGGTATAGTTCACAGATTTTTTTTACAAAAGACTAAAGATCTATTTATAGATGAGAGAGGCCTCTAACCAAGTCCAACTAGGTTCTAGAATTTTCCAAGTTCAGTTTGACTGAATTTGGATAAGATTTGGACCTAGTTTGGCTCTCTTTTGATTTGGTTTGATCCAGGAGAGAGGAGAGATAAAAATATCACAATTTTTTCGAGTGAAAAACTCCACCACATGTGTGAAATAGACACCTCCTTGAAGTCCCCCCTTCTCCTTACCAAGGTGTCAAAAATGTATCATTATACCAAAATATCTCATTTTTTTAGTAATATCTCATAGTTTTTAACTAATAAACCTTGTACTCAGTCAACTCTTCATCTTATGTGGGCATTTACTGATTTTTGGGTATTTTCTTTTATTAATTGGATTTATCTCCTCCCCACACTTGGATTGATCCTATTGGTCCATAGGAACCTTAATTGGACCATAATCCAAAAATTTCTGAAAATCTAGACCCTTAGACTAAGGTCCTTTATGCACATTTTCAATTGATTCCAAATGCACATTGAAAAGTTCTTTTTGAATTTCTATTTCAAGAGAAACTATTTTAGATACTAGGAGGATTTTTATATCCAAAAATATCTTAATTTTGGATTACCTCTCTCTAGATATTTTCTCTCTCCAGATCAAAACAGGATAAAACAAGATCTTTCTTTTATTCCAGAGAGGGGAATAATGTCAAGAACAGAAGGGAAGGTTCTTACTCCTTTACACCTCAAAAGTTGGAGGGAGGATTCTTATAATTCTTTTCCAACAGCCCCAGCCTGCAGACCTTGGCATGTATCTCGTCGCCCTTCTCGGTTGCTCCAATGCTGCGCCCACAAGCTTTCAAAATGCAAAAGTAGGTGACTGCATTCAAAAGACCCTCGTCTCGCATGCACCCAAGGCATCTCAAAGCTTCATCACCGTGTCCGTTAGGCATACCTAGCAATTAGTGCATTCCAATAGATTACATCTCATGTTGGAAGCTCATCAAACACTTCTTGCACTCTTACCAACGGAGTGCCAATGCTCCACACTTTGGCATACATGCTCACCAATGCATGGCCTAGCACAATATCATGATTTTCCATCAACCCCAGCCTATGGACCTCGGCATGTACCTCTTCACCCTTCTCGGTTGCTTCGATGCTGCCGCAAGCTTTTAAAATGCAAAAGCAGGTGACTGATTCAAAGAAAGACCCTCGTCTCACATGCGCCCAAGGCAGCTCAAAGCTTCATCACCATGTCCATGATGGGAATACCGAGCAATTAGTGCATTCCAATAGATTATAGCTCATGTTGGTGGAAGCTCATCAAACACTTTTTGCACTCTGAAACATAAGCTCGTTGAGCGGTTCTGCTTTTACAAGCGCCACCACTTGGCATACACGTCAACCAACACAGTGCCTAACATGATATCATGATTTTCAAATAGCCCCAACATGCAGACCTTGGCACGTATCTCTTCGCCCTTGTCGGTAGCTCCTATGCTGCCACAAGCTTTCGAAACGCAGACAACGATGACTGCATTCGAGAAAGCCCCTTGTCTGCATGCACCCAAGGCAGCTCAAAGCTTCATCACTATGTTTGGCTGGGCATACCCAGCAATTACTACACTCCAAGAGATTACGGCTCATGTTGGAAGCTCGTCGAACACTTCGTGCGCTCTTCATCTACGCCCCACACTTGGCATACATGCTCACTGATGCATTACCTAGCACAATAGTGCGCCACACTTGGCATACATGTCAACCAATGCATTGCCTAGCACAATATCATTCTTTTCCAACAGTCCCATCCTGCGGACCTTGGCATGTATCTCGTCGCCCTTCTCGGTTGCTCCAATGCTGCCACAAGCTTTCAAAATGCAAAATTAGGTGACTGCATTTGAACAACCCTCGTCTCGCACATGCACCCAAGGTAGCTCAAAGCTTCATCACCATGTCCGTGCTAGGCATACCCAGCAATTAGTGCATTCCAATAGATTACATCTTGTGTTGGAAGCTCATCAAACACTTGTTGCGCTCTTGCCAACACCCCACACTTTGGCATACATCCTCACCAATGCATGGCTAGCACAATATCATGATTTTCCATCAGCCCCAGCCTACGGATTGACACATTCCAAGAGACCCAGCGACATATGAATTCCAAGAGATTACAGACCATACTAGAAGCTCGTCGAGTGCTCCTTGTGCTCGCGCAAGTGCACCGCACTTGGCATACATGTCCACCAATGCTGCATGGCCTGGCACAATATTATTCTTTTCCAACAGCTCAAACCTGCGGACCTCGGCGTGCATCTTGTCTCCCTTCTCGGTTGCTCCTTGCCACACGCATTCAAAATGCAAACAAAGGTGACTGCATCTGGGTAGAGGCCCCTGTCTTAGTTCAAAGCTTTTATCACCGAGTCCATGCTGGGCATATCCAGCAACTACCACACTCCAAGTGACTACATAAGCTCGCTGAGCAGTTCTACTTTTACAAGTGCCACCACTTGGCATTCATGTCAACCAACACAATATCATGATGTTCGAACAGCCCCAGCATGCAGACCTTGGCATGTATCTCTTCGCCCTTGAATGTAGCTCCTATGTTGCCATACGCTTTCAAAACGCAAACAAAGATGACTACATTTGGGAAAGCCCCTCATCTCGCATACATTGATATTTCTCAGTTCATAGTGACCTTTGATGTGTGATGACATCCATGAAACTTTGACTACCCTGGGCTGAGACTTCCACTTTTACATGCATACCTCCATGTGTGGCATCATCCGGCATGCTGACCACCATACTTGCTTGATACTTGTGAAGAAGTAAGACACCATGTCGGTATTCAACTACAAGAACATGATTCCTCACGCAATGAACACATCTATGTTGGAGACATCACTTTTCCATGGCAGTTTTGGATTGCTGAAAATCAAATTTTTGGCCTAAAAGACACCCTCGGATGGGTATGTTAGGCATCTCCAATTCCAAAACTGTTTTAGATGGGTTTAAACCATATATAGGCCTAACTCACAGCCACATAACATCAGCCATATCATGCCATTTGGTCCACTTTTGTAGCTCTTGAAAATTGCTGACTCTGGTAGGCTGTACTGCAGTCCCAAGCTCTGTAAGCAACTTGACATTAGCTGAAACACTTCGCACGCTCTTCATCTATGCCCCACATGCACTTGGCATACATGCTCACTTGGCTTTATCACTGTGACCATGTTGGGAATACCCAGCGATTCGTGCATTCATACCCAGCAATCCATGCATTCCAAGAGATTGCAGCCCGTACTAGAAGCTCATTGAGCACTTGTTGTGCCCTTGCGAGTGCGCCACACTTGGCATACATGTCAACCAACCAATGCATTGCCTAACTAGCACAATATCATTCTCTTCCAACAGCCCCTGCGGACCTTGGCATGTATCTCATCGCCCTTCTCTCGGTTGCTCCAATGCTGCCACACGCTTTCAAAATGCAAAATTAGGTGACTACATTCGAATGACCCTCGTCTCGCATGCACCCAGGGAAACTCAAAGCTTCATCACCAAGTCCATGCTAGGCATACCCAGCAATTAGTGCATTCCAATATCATTCCAGCCATGCATGGCCTGGCACAATATCATTCTTTTCCAACAGCTCCAGCCAGCAGACCTCGGCATGTATCTCGTCGCCCTTCTCAGTTGCTCCTGCATCATGAAAGCAACCATCATTCACAAAAAGCACCCATTACTCACAAAAAGCATAAAGAGACTTTTTTATATGTCAAGTAAATACAATATGTTTTTCCATTCCATAAGCTTAAAGAGTAGACCTAGCATTTGTGCCACAAAAAATGTCTAGTTTGAAGGGGTAGGGGTAGATACAAAATATCCAGTAAGTTTGAAGGGGTAGCTACACAAAAGGCAGGCAAAAATGCTAGGTCTACAGCCCATGTCTACAACCCATGAACCTATACAAAAGGTAGATACAAAATGGTTTTTTACAGCCCATCCATCAAATGCCTTAAGCGCCTTCACTTCTCAGCTTCAAGCTAGCTTCCACAACAACGATCCATACACAAATGCCATATTGGAAACATAATAATCGATCCCACCTTGTCATTTGCACAAAAGCCTTATCAAACTCTCAGTCCATTCTTGGTGTGAACCACAAGTCATGTTCCTGCAAAAAACATAAGAGACAAACAATTTACATCAAGCACAAAAATTTGAAAATGTAGCTTAAAAAAACTTCCTTTTGCTTTTACATAATATGATTTAAGAAACAAGGCACCTTTTAAGTATCCCTAATGGTTCTTCACAAAATCATTGAAAACCTTCCAATCATTTTCATCAAGTTTATACTTATTCTCGTTGCAATCATATGTGAGGTTCGCAAGAGCAATGACACTTTCAGTATTTATCATTGCAAGGTTTGTCAAATCATATGTAAAGCATCTGGTTCCTTTTGCTTTTTGATACCATCCAAGTTGAACCTCCACTCTCCTGATGGCCTATCTGAGAGACTGAACCCTCTCTTGTACTCCACATATGTGCCACCAACCTTTCTTCTCATCTTTTGAACTCGTCCCAAGTAACATACGCTTTTTGTTTTCCTCTTACTTCTTGAAGAGCTTGGCTTGCATGACATTGTGATCTTCCCATTGGCATTCTCGTCTTGAAAGTATACTGCACAGTTAGAACCAATTTCGAATAGATTCTCATTTGTCCCAACGTGAGATTTCTCTTCCTTAGAGTAGTACACTCCTTGTCGGACCCTTGTAAGCCTATCTTTTGACAATGTAGGATTGCCATTGAGTTGACTTACCAATGTGGACTTGAAAAGGAGCTTGTTCTCAACCTCTACAACTACGCTCACTTCTTCTTTTTCATCCAAAATAGAATCCACTATATGTTGTATCTCACTCATAGACACATCCTCCTTTGGATTAGCTTCATGACCCGTAGCAAGAGACTCTTCATCTGTATCGGAGTCTTGCGAATCTGAGTTTGCATAGGTATGAAAAAATCCAACGGACCAAGGCTCCAACCACCATTTCATGTCTTTCTTACCTTTTGGCTTCATATGTAAGCGTTTACAAATTTGATGAGCACTATGTAGTCCCCTCTATAAGGTGTTGATAATTTTCTCATCTCAGTAGAAACACATTCGTACTCACCCAAACCGGTTTCTTACATGCCCTCTTTGAGATTTAACTCCCTCCATATATGTTCTTGCTTCTTGTGAGCCCTTCTGAACAACACACCATCTTCCTTGCATTCAAAATGTGCAAGCCTATTCAAAATTCCTATATTGTGCAGCATGTCCATCAAGTCATAAGTGCGCTCTTGCCCAACCATGCTCCTAATTTTACTAAAGAAGATTTTCACTCCATTTGAGCCAGTGAGATGCAAAGGACACTTTAAGCTTGGGTGAAAGTCTCTGAAATATTTAATTAACAGCATTACAAAGTGGCATGAGACTTCCACATCCAAGAATGCCTCCTTGTTAATAAAGTTTGTACTTAGAGTGTACTTGGCCCTGCTGTACAATCCAAGATCTCCAAATCTGAAAGAAAAAAGATACTTTGGCTGCTGCTAGATGAACTCTCTACAGCAAGATCAAGTACGAAGACAAGAAAATATCAATGTAGTCCCAACAACTTCAAGATAGACTTGTGTTTCTACCATACTCCGCTCTTTTCTATCTAGCCCATTGTTTGCAAGCTCTCCTAGACACCATTGCACTTGTCTGCTACAGATTCTTTGAGCTGCAGCCCAATTTTGACGGTCATCTCGTCTACTATCTCCTTCTCTAAGCATATGTTTGTCATTAATAGAGAATGAATCATACACAATGATAACATGGTTTAAGGTAATCCAAACATCACCAAGAGCCAACTGACACTTTGGTTTATCTCAAGAACATTGACTAGCTTCTTTCCATTGTGTACAAAGTCTTGATCGTGCATGCCTGAGATATCCCCTTTTGACATTTTTGCTGAAAGAGGCCATCCATCCCATCCGATTCCATATCTAATGCCATGTTTATTAACATAATTAGCAAGCATCAATTTTCTTTGGCAGCTATCTCCATATGATGCATGTCCAATAATCGGCCCCACTGTAGACTTCAAAATTTCATCCCATAAACTCAAAATTTCAGCCCATTGTCTTCGAGCAAAACATGCATCAAAGTGATTGTTACAAGTACAATGGGCTACCACCAGCAAGCATGGAAGCGCTTCATGTAGCGGGTTTGCAACAAAAACTCTTACATAACCACCAATGACGTGAGTCTCAAATGCATCAACAATCACATCATAACCTTAGTTCCCTTCTCCAACTTTCATCATGCAAGAAGTCATGCACTCATGGTGGTCCTCTGATTTATATCCACCATCAAATCCAACAAGCATGTCATCCTTCAGATTCCACCTACAACCAAAACAACAATTTAAAGGAGATGTATGAGCTAATTACAAGCCTTCTCGCAAGTCAAAACAAAAACTTTGAGATTATTATGTTTACCTTATCCGCTTCTTTATGGCAGTCTCATCTTCCACTAAGATGAACGGAATCTTTGATGTGATCCCATGTTTTGCTTTCTCCTTCTGATAGATTTCAGCAATGGCATTAAAAACATAGCCATGTATGCCTGGGACAAATTGTGTGGCAAGTCTTTGTCCTCTTTTTGTTGCTGTGATAGTGAAGGGGCATTAAGCTCGGCACTTAGGAAATCATGCAATCTTGATCCACCCCACATCTTTGCAACCTCAAATATAGCCTTTGTGTTTTCACTGTATCTTCGTCCTCCATTTGACCTCAACATATTTGTAGATACATCTTGCAAGAAGTCCCATAGAGTAGGTTTACCACCAAATTTCCCTAATCTATGGGCTTCTAATATATTATTACAAGACCTCTTTACATCCTTTTGATTAAGAGATTCCATGTTTGCTTCCCTTAAAGTTCGTATTTTTACTGAAAGAACCGCAATATGTGACTTTGCCCACCATAGTTTGAAAGTGATATCTCTTGCATTGAGGCTTCTTTCTAAAACAATACTAAACTTGTGAAAAGCAAGAAAATGATACCTTCATTTGTTACCATATAAGATTGTAACTTCTCTATTGAAGCCTCTATAAGATTTGAGGCTTCTTTCTAAAACAATACTAAACTTGTGAAAAGTAAGAAAATGATACCTTCATTTGTTACCATATAAGATTGTAACTTCTCTATTGAAGCCTCTATCTCGTCTATCACCCTCTTCATGTGGTCAACCACTCCTTGTTGCATAGCTTCCTTTCAAAGCCCACGATAAGCCATGTAATTTTTTTCATGTTTTTTACTCTCCAAATAGCAATTATATTTAGCATTCTTTCCTTCTACCGAGCCCTTTCCATACAATGAACAACACTCATGACACTAAATGCATATCTGGGGCTGCCCATCAAAGTCTTTCGTGTGCAACTCAAATCTATCATCCCATGGGATTGTCATTAGCTTCAGCTTTGATCTTATTCTATACATTCTTGTTGCCAATGCTCAAGATCACTTGCCCTCAATAATGTACTAGGAATCTTTGAAGATGGGTTGCATTGATTGTCACATTTTCCTTCAACGTTTGATTCAATGAATTATCTCTTACTTGGAGAAGATGTTCCCTCTACACTAGTAGCACTCCTCTTGATCCGGACTAGAAGTCTATCACTAAGTGTCCATCGCTCCTCTTGCCGTTTGTTGAAGGAATACTTATCATCTATGAACTCAAAGGCTTGTTTGGAATAGATCCTTTTTGTGGATTCACTCTCAAAGTGACTGATTGATTCGCTTATCCCAATCATTCATAAGCTCATCGCCCTCAATTTGTTCTCAAACTTGACCAAAAGTGGGCTCAAGTGTACCTTTTCTCATTGTCATCCTCGTTGATCACTTGAACCTTGTAAAAAGATCCCATGAAGCCCACAAGTGTATTCAACTAAGTTCCTGCTTGAACACCTCATGAACACCTACAGAGCACATAAAATTAATTACTTATCTATTACACTCCATGGCCATGTAAGGGATCAAAATTTGTTTATGCCCCACCACCCCTGGAGAGGGTAAGGGCCTGGTGGAAGCAAGATGGCACCATGTTGACCTTCGAATCCTTCTTCTAAAAATGATTGATTGGGCACCTTTCTTTTCTTTCCCATTTAGTGGAGGGATGCTAGCTCGTAGTCCCACAGTCCTATTACGTGATGGCCCAGAGTCTCATCCATTTACGGCCGACTTCATTGGAGGAACTCAGAAACTTAGAAATCCCGAAGAGCAAGATCAAGACTCATACTAGTTTAGAGCTCTTGAGCACTCATACTAGTTTTGCTCTACCATACATATTTTGGGCAATTTTGTGTAGATTTCTTCTTTTAAAGTTAGCTTCACATTTCCTTATCTCAACAATTGGTTGCATTGGTATAATTAATTATTTTACAAATTTCAATGTTTACTTTAGTTTATTAAAATTAACCTTTTGCAAAAAGGATTAAGCATGAAAGTTATTATAGGCACAATTGGATTCCAATTGCAACACATTTGAAAAACTAACTATTTCTTAAATTAAAAAAAATCATCTTTTCACAAGAGTTTTTCAACTGAAAACAGGAAGAAAATGTACAGTTTGTAAATTTTAATGTTTTTAAGCAGAAAACACTTGTTGAAATTGAATGGATTTGAGATTTTGTAATAAAAAAAATTTGGTTAAAAACTAGCTTTTTAAAAAACTAGACATGTGAGTCTCTAGTTTGGATTCTAGAATCCATTTGCCAGGTTAGAGGCTCAGATATTTAAAAATCTTTACAAAAACGTTTGCTTATGAGATCATTGAGTGTATTGGGGGATAATTTTGGAAATCTTAAATCCAAGATTAGGATTCTGAAATCTAGGATTAGGATTCCAAAATTTAGATATGGGATTTCAAATTCCAAATTTTGGCTCTACTATTTTCCAAGTTCTAGTTTTTCACTCAAATTTTTCATCAAGGCTCTTATGTTTTGAAGCGTTGGGAGTTTTAGGATTCTGGAATCCCATTTGCATGTTCAATTATGTAGGTTGAGAGATAAATAAGATTCTAGAATCCCATCGAGAGGTCACTAGACAACAAAATTTGTGAGATGTTTAGAATTTTTGGATTTTGGAATCCCGTTTTAGTTTGCTAGTGTGTTAGTGTTATGTAATTTGGATTCGAGAATCCAAGTTGTGGAAGATCCTAGATTCTAGAATCCTAAAAGCACACAAAAGCTTGAGAAAGAAGAAGAAAAGTAGGGATTTTAGCTTCCTCTTTAGGTTTCGCTTTTCATTTTCTGACGCATGTAGTTTTTCAAGTTGCAGATTTCTTTGAGAACATCACATAGTGATATTTGGCAGCCTAAGAGTGCTTTCAATAGGTGTCCTAGAGTTTTACCCCCATCTTGGAGCTAATCGTCGGTCAGAATTGCCAACGGAGCTACAGTTTAGAAGATAAAATTCAACCCGAGTCTTGGTTGCTACTTAACATCATCTCTTTCAGTCTTGTTTTAAAGCTTTTCTTTATCCAACACCTTACCCAACAAAGGGAAGGGAGGAAAGAGAAGAGGAAGAATAGCACACACATACAATAGTGGTATAAAAGACAAGATTTTAGCTTCCTTTGTAGGTTTTGTTTTTTGTTTCCACGTGCCATGCGTAGTTTTTTAGATTGTACGTTTCTTTAAGAAACCACATAGTGATATTTGGTAGCCCAAGAGTGCTTTCACTAGGTGTCCTAATGTTTTACCCCCATCTTGGAGTTAAGTATGCCGTCAGAACTACCAACAGAGCTACAGTTTAGAAGCAAAAATTCAGACCAAGTCTTGTTTTAGAAGCTGAAATTTAGCCCAAGTCTTGGTTGCTACCCTATATTCTCTCTTTCAATCTTGTTTTGAATCTTTCTTCATGGGAAGGAAGGAAGGAAAGACCAGAACACTATAACGCAAACCCTTCGCGACACCCTTTTTCGTCACTACCCTACGGGCATCGTTACACACATCGCTATTAAGCATCATGTGTGCGACACTCAAAACGATGAACAAAGGTCGCATAAGCAATGCTTTTACATCATTTAAGCAATGTTATCTACATGGCATGAATGACACATGCCATCGCATAAATATGGTTCATTAAAAATATATATTATGTTGCTTATGGGATGACGGTGAGCAACACGTAAGCGATGCCCAGCGTCTCTTTTTCCTGATTAAAAACTGGCATATTAGTGCGACGGTTATCTCTATCTCTCTCATATACATTACAGTGCTCCTCTCTCTATCTCTCACACATACATAGAATATCAAAGTACTTTTCTCTCTCTCTCTCTCTCTCTCTCTCTCTCTCTCTCTCTCACACACACACACACACACACACACACACACACACACACACATGTTTGTTGCTTGAAACTTTATATCCATCTACTCTGCATGAATGGTAAAATCTAGAGTGTTTAAGCATAAAGCTAAATGTTTTCTGTGTATAGAAAGGTTCCTTGATCTATGATAACAAGAGTGAAAGTGAATTGGCATCTCATAATGTTTACTTTTATGATTCATTGTATGTTGTGGAGAAACATAGTTTGGAGTACATTCCACTACCACCATTGTCTAGCCAGGAATCGTATAATCCTAGCTTAGACATTGTATGTTGTGGAGAAACATTATAAGATTCCTCCTCAACCTGAATAATGAATAAGCCTTTACTTCATTACCCTGTAATCATTCCCTGTTTCTGATTATTTTTCCTTGTTTTGCCTAGTGAGATAAAAATTTCTAGAGAGTGGTAAATCAATATTGAGATTTTTTTGGATATATAAATTCTACAAATATCAAAAATATGTTTTCCTAAAATAAAAAATCAAAATAAAATTTCCAAGGTGCAATTGGAATTAATTAAAAATGATAACCTTAGCCTAAGGGTCAAGATTTTTTAAAAATTTTAGATTATGGTCCAATTAAGGTTCCTATGGACCAATAAGATTAATCCAAGTGTTGGCATGAGATAAATTCAATGAATAAAATAAAATACCCAAAAATGAGTAAATGCCACATAAGATGAAGAGTTGACTGAATACAAGATTTATTAGTTAAAAATTAGAAAATATTACCAAAAAAATGAGATATTTTGGAGTAATCATTCATTTTTGACACCTTGGTAAGGAAAAGAGGAGCCTTCAAGGAGGCACCTATTTCACATGTGTGGAGGAGTTTTAAACTAAAAAATAATAGGATATTTTTATCTCTTCTCTCTCCTGGATCAAACCAAATCAAAAAGGGAGCCAAACTGGTCCAAATCTTGTCCAAATTCAACCTACTTATCCATCTCTCAATCTGAATCAAGCAAAAAACTTCGTGATGACCAATTCCAGTTCCTAAATACAAAGAATAGACTACCGGAACTAAACTAGTTTTTCCTTTGACCGAACTCACCAAGAATCTAGTTAGACAAACAGACAAAATGATGGGTAGATTACCCTCATGAGAGATCAAGGATCCTCATTTATGAAACTGGGAATTATGGAAAAAGGGGTTTTTGGAACCAATCTCAAACTGGAATTTACTTGCATTGGAACCTCTATTTTTCATTTAAAGGACTGTTTTATGCCAGAATGCTAGAGGAAGCATTTGGCATGTGTTTTACTAAGAGGAGGATCGTTGGAACAGCTGCTGGCAGGGAGTTGTCAAGGGACGTCACTCGTAGCAAAGCCTGCCGAGGTCTTGACCAACCTCGGTATGGTTAAAATGGTGCGCTTCCGATAATATGATGGGCGAGGACCGACGAAGCGGTCTCTGAGTGAAGGAATAGGACACCTAAGGAGGATCCTAGAGGGTTCTGACCAGGCGATGCACGAGCTCGCAGTTGCTAGGACACCCATGCGTACATCGAGGAAGATTTCGGATGGACTAAAAGGAAAGATTTTTGAGAACCAAATTTTGATACTAGATCTCGTTGGTTGGCCAGCTGGTCTTCAACGAAGAGTCCAGAGCACAATTTTGTAATACAATGTACTGGGAATTTTGGAAAATGATGATCAGAAATATTATGATTTCTATTGAAGGACTGTTTAAAGCCAGTCGAATCTGTTGTAAATGGCAATTTCATATTGGATGTGTACGTGGTATGCCTACCTTAATTTTTGTATGAATCGCCGACTAGGGGGCCTGGGAGCTCTTTTCCTCGATACCCGAGTAAAAACACAATCAAATCTTTATAAAGGAATCCCACCAATACAGTGGTCGGGTGGTTGGCTAACCCATGGGCTGGATGGGGTTAGGCTGGATTGGAGAATTCGTGTGAAACAACTAGATACAATTAGTTACATTAATTAAATTAAATCATGAGAAGACCTTGTTTTGTGAGAGGGGATCAGCGGCTATGCCTCGTAAATGGGAAAAAAAGCGGTGATTCCATGGACCAAGTGCAAGTCTCTTCTTGATCTCTGACCATGTGACTTCAGGTTCGGTCAAATCAGTTTAACTAGTTAAGTCTTTGACTCGTTTAGAATAATTCCCCGTTATAGAAGATTTTTCCCATGGCAGAATCGCCCGTGCCTTCCGGGCAAGGGGAGTCTTTCCGGGCCCAGTTTCGAAGGAACCGCTCGGGCTAGCCTCTCCTCCGGACATCCGCGGCGGGGTGCGAGGCCCCAAGTGTGGATCCCTGCCCCCCGTGCGGGCGGGAGGCCGACGTCGCTTCTGCCATCGACACGGTACCGCCGAGGGGGCAGGGATCTCACAAACATAGTTTGGAGTACATTCCACTACTACCATTGTCTAGCCCATGAATGGTATAATCCTAGCCTAGACATGTCAGAAGCATGTAGGATCAATATAAAAATTGATGTTCATGGTGCCATGAAACGCTCCACAAGCTCTAGAGATGTGCATCTAAGTTGGTTTATTTGCACATTTTGTTTAGATCGTGTGAAGTAGTGAGAAGAGAACTAAGATTACTTACCAATGCAAGTGCCCATATAAGGATTAGATGACTCAGTTATTATTGGGTGAGTCATGGCACCTCAAGAGAAGTCACCACAATTCTATTATTCAGTGCAAAATCACTCTGTCAGATGTTACATATCGGTAAGATTGCACTTATGTTGATTGTTGTTAATAGTTATTATTCCACAAGTACTTATGTTGATTGTTTTATGTTAGTTGTTGTTTTTATGTTGGTTATTTTTTGATTTCAATGATAGGTACTTCATTGAAAGATAAACTTTATGCATTCTCTTTAGGTATAGGAGGTGGTGACTTCTATGAGGGGAGTGGCTCAACAGCTTGGACCAAGACATGTGAGATGGCATGTATCATAGCACTCATTGATGTGGTTATTCTTCAGGAGGGTTATAAAACTTGTAAAATTAATTTAGGGAGTTATTGGCCCCTTAGTTTTCTAAGGCACGAAATCCAATTAATGTCCAATGGTCCCTCTTATAACTTCTATTTCAAGCTGGATGATCGGAAGGTTAGGAGTCAGAGTGAACATTGCAAAACATACAAGCATTGTGTTGCTCCACCACACATCCTTGAGATTGTGGAGCCAATGTTATTATTATTATTCCAAGTGAATTCAAGAAACCATTTCTTTAAAAGTGTTGTGGTTTTTAAATTTTTATACATTTTAATAAAGTGTTTTGGTTTTTAAGTCGATTGTGTCTCAAGCCCATGTATATGTAAGCAAATAATGATAAGTATAAATAAGTACAAACCTAAATATAAGTATAAGTATATATTTAATACAAACATAAATATAAGTGTAAGTATATATTTAAGTGCAAATAATAATATAATTAACTATGCTAGAAATAGAAGTATGATTTATTAGATTTTAAGGAAGTGTCGTTAATTTTTCAGTCTATAGATATAAGTATATGTAAGTATAAAAATAAATATAACTTTAAGTATATATTTAAGTACAAATAATAATATAATATATTTAAGTAAAAATAATAATAAAGTAACTATGTAAATAATATAATATAATATAATGTGAAATAGAAGTATGATTTATTATATTTTAATGAAGTGTTGTTAATTTTTAAGTCTATAGACATAAGGTAAAAAAATAAATATAAGTTTATAGCTATTTGTAAGTACAATAATAAACATGAGAATGAATTTATTAAAAATAGTATAAATTTGATTGTAAGTATAAATATGAATATAAGTTAGATCATACTCATTCATACTATCTATTCTCTAGATCTCCATTTGTGTGCTAGCTCTCCCACAACTCATCATGGCTACCTCCCCTGCTTTCTCTATGTGGATTAGCAACACTCACTATGCTCACCTTGGGGACCAGATCTATTCCAAGGTTTTGTAAGAATATAGACCTCGAGGCTGCCATTTTCAACATGGACCCTAATAGCTCGTTGTTTGGTAGCTACATATTTTGTGATGCAGATGACATAATTACCTACTCTATCCCAAACTCCACCTTGAGTTAGATTCTTTTGGAGTTCATTTTCAGTATGAAGAGTGGATCAAACCATAACAAGGCGATGAGAAGAGCTCTCTCTCATGTCGGACATCTTCACAGTACCTCTTTCCCAACCTCATTTGAAGAGCACATCCCACTCGATCTCATTTAGCGATACATTTCTTTTGCTAATTACATCTTGAGCTCTGATGTTGAAGAGCTTGACGATAATGATACCCATATTCTCCCACTGGTGGAATACACAGACAGAGAGGTAGAGGAAACCATTATAGACCCTACCATTGAGGCCACAACGAGCCCTTTCATGGCGCTTGTAAGCATCTTGCCTCACAAAATTCTAAGTCGCAACCCACCACTAGCTTCATTGAGTGCCAAAATCCAGTACATCGCATCAAGTACAACTAGTTAAGTAAACTAAACAAAAACATGAAAACAAAAAATGACACATGAGCATTATCACATCTCTTCAAACCATGTCATGGTTAAGGTTGAATGTATCGCTAGTGTTTACGAATCCTACTAACAAGATAAAGATATGAGGGCTTGAGTGTGATGCACCGGGCATAGATGGCTAATAGCTAACCATCATGCATGAGGTCCACCGTAAGTTTCAGCCACCTCTTGAAGGGCAAGCAAGGCTTGGGCTTACCATCGCTCCACATTATATCCTTGATCTCTCTTGAAAAGTACCTGTAGTGATTTCCCCTTTGTAGATCTTGCAATATTTCTTGCATCAACCTCAAGAAAGATGCCTTGGGTATAATCAACTCGAGACTCTTCTGGAACCTCCTAATTTCACAGAAGAGCAGCGATTCCTGGTCTCCATCTTCTCTTATTAAGTGTAGCTAGAGCAAGGGGAGCAGATTTTTCATTTGAAGGATCTTGACCTTCATCATTGTCAGTGTTAGTACGTCCACTAGATCTAGATGAATGGACCAGTGCCTTGGTATGTGCCTTACTCGTAAGCTAGAAGGAATGGAGAGAAATGAAGGAATGAAGAGAAACAAAATAAGTGCCTTCATTTATAAATGGGACTTACTATAAATTATTGTTGGCACTTACTTTTAAAATATGTCAACACTATAAACACTTTGAAAAAGTTATCCAAATCCAACTTTAGCAAACACCTATTTCTTTAAAACATTGGATTTCTCCAGTACTCTCATAAACATAAAATGTCATTATTATTTCTCAATTATAACTTTGAATCACTTTCATCACCACTTTGCACTCAATGTTTCCATTTGCTACTAAGACTCTCCTGGGTTATCAACCATTCTGTATGATGTTCTCTAGCCATGCTATTTTCATGTCTTGCTTTCCTTACTTCACATATTTCCCTATACGAATGGCTTTTGTAACATTGGATTTGGAATTTATTAATTTGTCCTCATACCTTATCTCTATTCTCCTACACCACCACCAAAGTAACTGCCTTATAGGATTGGAATCATTGATTCCACCTCCATGTGATGTTGTTATTTGGAATCTGCACCCCGACCTTGCTAGTGAGATAGCTCCATACCTTGTGTGGACCATATCGCCAAACTTCGTTGTTTAGCAAAGTATGGACCATGAGCCTCAAGTATGTGTTACATTCAAAAACATAGGAGCCACAAGTGAACTCAAAATATTACATTCACATTTTAATTGTAACAAAATGGCAACCACTCTTACCATATAGTGCATAATGCAATTTGAAGTGCATACTTGCATCATTGAATTATGAAATTTTACCACCACCTCTTTAAATGCATTGGTATCATTAGAATTGATTGTCATCTTTTGTAAAAGTGGTACCAATTTATTGAGTGCAATCCACACATTTGTCTATACTTGACGAAAATAAGTTTGCAAAAACTATAATGTATTCATAATAAGAAGTGATACATCATCTTCACAAAAGCTTTCTTACAATATTGAGCTTCCTTCTCTTGTTATCGGGCAAAGTGTGCTCAAGGAGTGGTTATGCTATTTCTTGAGGATCCTTTGTGCCTATGCTTTTGGCTATACCTATACAAGCAAGAAGCTTACTCCTAAATCCAAAACCAAAAACATCGAAGGCAAGGGATTTTTTAATCAAAACGATACATTTGGTGCTCTGCGCCATAGAGGCTACACAGAGCACCTTAGAGAGGGCTTTCAAAAAGAAGAGAGTGAAGGCAGATTGAGGGGTGTAGTCCTTGTGCATGATGGTAATGCCATCCATAGGAAGCGGACCAAGATAGTACGCCAACGCAACATCATGTCCATGGACCTTGGCCTAGTCTCTGCTGTCGCCGCCTCAACCACCCTCTGCAATCAAAGGAAAAATCAAAATATTTTCCTATACATAATTACAAATGTTTCTAAGTTGTAAAGGGTTGATTATTTCCTTTTGCTCAATGCCATCTTTTGCCAAAGTGCTGGTGGGGGGGCGGAGAGGTCAATCGAGGACTTAGCCTCATACTTTTTAGGTGCTTTGGTCTCCTCCATCACTTCAGCAGTAGGGGTATACTTTTTAGCCTCTAGCTTGTCTTGTAAGGTTGTGAATTCCTCCTCTAGAACTGGGGCTTTCTCCGCGGTATCAACCACACTATCCTCAACCAAAGCATTTGTCTCTACGATAGATTCTCCAAGGGGTAATATGACACTATCTAGGTGAGGACCGAGGTTGGACGTATCAAGGTCCACCACACATCGCATGCATATAATGCCTAAGCATTCATCCATTCTCAAGCCAACTGCCTTTTCAAGGTCATGAAGAAATAAGTATTCTTCGCCTTCCACCACAGTGGTGCTCAAGAGATTGATATCAAGCTCTGGCAGCACCTTGCTCTCCTTGTGTGGGGAAGATGGCCCCACATCTTCCACTACAGTGGGCTGTTCAGGTAGATTGTGCACCCTCTGGAAAGTGCTCTGATGTAAGCTGCACTTCCACATCAACACCTTGCTCTCCTTGTGTGGGAAAGATGGCCCCACATCTTCCACTACAAACGAGCTGTTCAGGCAGATTGTGCACCCTCTGGAAAGTGCTCTGATGCAAGCTGCTCTTCCACATCAGCACTCGTATACCTAGTGCCTTCACTTCCTTGTCATCCCTCAAATACCCTACCAACAATGCCGGCATCTCTACTTCCTCATCCGAATCCTCATTGGCTGATGAGGAATGCAAAAGTGGCCAGCCACGAGAGGAACCTAGTTCTTAAATTGCCCCTCCCCAACCTCTTCACCTCCTGCTTATTTGAAGGTACAGTAAGCTCTTGCGGGGATGCAAATGTCGATGAAGCGTTTAAGGCGCTGGATGTAGGGGCAGGTGTATTGTTGAATGTACTTAAGCAGCTCAACAGGCACCCATCGATCATAGGGAAAAGGGGAAAGGAGACGGAGTGGGGAGCCAAGTATTGCTCCATGTATGCAATCTTCATATAATGTTGGGACGCAAGAGCGACTTTTCAAAGTCGACTTCGCGACAGAACATGGCAAAGAGCTCGCTCTTGCCCACCCACTGGGTGGTGGAGAGGAACTCACAGAAGTCGTCAAAGTGGCTAGCCATGTGGGAATGCAAAGAGATAGTGTGAGCTCGTGCTTGGTTTCTATTGCGTCGTGAAAATGAGAAAGAAGGCACCTTTGGCCTATTTATAGTTAAAATTTAAAGTTTGGCTTTTTCACACTAGACCGCTAGACAAAAAAATCAAAGTTTGCAAAAATATTAAGATTTCAATTAAATAAAGAGGGGTTAAAAAAGAGCCTGCTACAAAATTACAAGCATGTCATCTAATCTAAAATTGTTATAATGTCTTCATTTTTTGCCTCTTGTGATATTTACTTCATGTTGATCTCCATCTCCTTGTTGACTTAAAAGCTCGTCATTGCCTTCACCTCCATCCTGAAACTCTTGCCCCTCATGTGCATCAAAATAGAGGCTATTTTTCCATATACCCAGTTCATCTTTTCAAGCTCTTCCACATGCCTACTATGTGTTGGTAGGGCTATGCACCTTGCGCTGAAAATTCAAGGTCCCCCATTTGCCATGATTCTGAGACCATGGTTGTCCCTCCTTATGCTTCCCAATCTGTAAAAATATAGAAAGTGGCACAATAATCAGAAAGTGTAAGGGTTAATTCTAGACATGTAGTGGAATCAAATATACATTTCTTCTCATCAACTTGAAACTAGAAACTTCCACATTGTCAAAGCCCATGATGCTAAAGTGTTGACGCAGGTCTTCTAGGCTCCAATGCTTTGCTGCTGCCATTCACTCAATCCATTTTGCGTCATCATAGCTACCTCAATAGGTACAATTTCTTCTTTTGAGACTTGAAGTAGGATCCATTTCGTGTGCTTTTGCATCCATCTTTGGTAGTGCAGATGCATGTACAAAATAGAGCGTGCCTTCAAGAACCTGAAAGACACTGTAGAATCTACTACATTGCACTTGTACACATCACCTTGATGTGACCCCTCATTAACCTCCCAACCCTCTCCTAGTAGTAATCCTTGAATGAGGTCAGACCGTACCTCCTTATTACAAATATACATTGTTTTCGTTTGGTGCATTGGCATGGAATTGAACATGTGCACAAAAACATGTAAAGGACAAAACCAATTTAGCCCTACTGACCTAGATGCCTTTGAAAACTTGAGTGTTGTCTTGATATCACTTACCATCTTGAGAGGGAGAGAGAGGGAGCTTGAGAGGGAGGGAGAGCTTGAGAGGGATGGAGTTTCTGCAATGGAGAGCTTAGAAGAGGAAGAGAGAGGGATGGATTTTCTGCAATGGAGAGCTTAGAAGAAAGAGGAAGAGGGAGCTTGAGAGGGAGGGAGCTTAGAAGAAAGAGGAAGAGGGAGCTTGAGAGGGAGGGAGCTTGAGAAGGAGGGAGAGTTTGAGAGGTATGGAGTTTCTGCAGCAATGGAGAGCTTAGCAGAGGAAGAAAGATGTTCAAAATGAGCTTTCTAAACCTAGAGTATGTTGAGAGGGAAAACACACTTTTGGAAAAAAATTAAATTTTTTTAATTTTTAGGGTTTTTTAATCTGCGAGATTCTAGGCGGGGGGACCTCTAAGTTTGGGCCCAGGAGGTAGGGGGACAAGAGTAGTAATTAGGCCCCATTAGAAAACCAAAGCCTAGGCCCCCTAGGGTTAAAGAAGTAAAAAATGTGCACCCAACCCTCTTCCTATTGGTCCATTCCTAATCAAAAGTTAATCCAAGTGGCCCTCTTTGGGTCCAAAAAAATCCTAATGATTTCCCATCTCTATGTCATCGTTTTCATTCGTCTCTTCAAAATCTGAGCTCGGGGGCAGGGGCGGGTTCACTATAAGTAAACCCCCTGTATCACGTGCATTCAAGACCTATTTTAAAAATCCCTTATCTGTGAATTTTTCATGAATAAAACATACCCTTTGTCTATTCAATCTGTGAATACCCCCTTTAAATGGTACCATATGTTAAAAAAATGTGTAAAAAAAGAAATTTAAAAATCCCTTCTATTACATGCTATGGTTACATATTTATGAGTGACCCCCGTGAGACTCTAAGTTTATGATCCATAGGAAATGATCTGATGGGTTTTGGAATGTCGGGCATGGGATTCCGACATCTTCAAAAAATTGCTTTGCATTCACTATAAGTAAACCCTCTATAGTATCACGTGCATTATTTTAAAAATCCCTTATCTGTGAATTTTTCATGAATAAAACATACCCTTTTTCTATTCAATTTGTGAATACCCCCTTTAAATGGTACCATACGTAAAAAAAAAGTGTAAAAAAAGGAATTTTAAAAATCCCTTCTATTGAGCCCACATGCTATGGTTACATATTTATGAGTGACCCCCCTAAGACTCTAAGTTTATGATCCATAGGAAATGATCTAATGGGTTTTGGAATGTCGGGCATGGGAATCCGACATCTTCAAAAAACTGCTTTGCATTCAGTCTTTCACCACCGAAGTAAACTATTTGATAGACGAAAGCAGGCACAAATGATGGAAGATTTCAAAGACCTCACTGCTTGGCTAGTGCAATAGAGACGAGCAAGGTTCTACCAGATCTAGTGAGTGTCTGGAGCCTTTTGACCACATGGAAAGCTGGTCTGCACTATCAAGGCCAGTAGTGGGTTCATCAAGGAGGAAGAGCATGGGGCTTGTTTAGGGTTTCAATGGTGATGCTAAGACGCCTTTTCTCCCCACTACTCAGCCCACGGATGTACCAACCACCCACATGTGTGTCATGGCACAGTTCTGTAGCCCCATATCGTGGATGTTGTGTTGCACCCTATGCTGTCACTCAAAGGGAGTCGCACTCCCCACCAGTAGCTGTAGGTGTGCCGAGTACACCATTGTCTCATAAACGATCAGTGTTGCTATCATTCCTAAGGCTTGAGGCACAAACATGCCTCAAGAGATCCAAAAGATCTTGACAAACCTCCTATCTTGAGATGAGTAAGATGAAAATCTACCTACCCTAACAAAATCAAAAACCAAGAAGTAATGTCTATTTCATGTATCTCTAGAATTCCATACCTCAAAAGCCAGTAGAGCACAACTTTCTCAACAAACAAACAAAATAACTCTTTATCATTACAAGTTTTAAGCATATATGTAGCTAGGACAAAGAAAATACCATTATAGAACTCCATTGGCGTCTAAGCCAAGTTTCCCACCAAGTAACATGTGCACCAATGGCTTCTCCTGATAATGGGGCCCTTTATAAATGTGCACCAAACATAGATGTGAGATACATGATAAGAGGCGGGCATTGAGTGTATACTAACACTAACTATTTTTTCTAAACATTAATGTGTAAACATTTGAGAACTCTCTTTGCAAATGGCTTAAGATTTTCATTGACAATTTTTATGCTCATTCGTAATAATAATAAATGAAAATTTCTAGGTCTCATTCCATTTGTAATGGAATGAACCTTTATTCTACCTAAGAAAGAGGTGTTTCTAGGTGTCAAGACAATTGTATCAAATATCATTGAACTCTTTGGAAGTTTAAATTCTAGTTGAAGCATGGGATTCTTTGGTCACATTGTGTTCAAGAATGGTATTTTCATGGATGAAAGAAAATTTAGATTACTTTTGAACTCTTCCATCACCAAAAATTACAAGGGTGTGTAACATTTTATGAGATATTTTGGATACTAAGGAGATTACTTGTATTTTATGATTAATTTGCTAGACTCCAAGATATTAGGTGGACATTACGCCAAAGAGACCACACCATGAAAAGTGATACAAGAAGCATTTCGATGGCTGACTTTATTGGACAATGCAAATGAAAATGCAACTACATTTTATGTGAAGAATTGTGATGAGCAACGCCAAGTAATTTGAAATACCTCAAGAAAGATATTGGATGACATTGACTCTTATAATGGTTCAACAACCATTTAAAAAATGGAAAATTGATTCTATGGGACCCATTAGTCCCCTACTATGAGAACTTAATCCACAAGCTTCACTAAATGGACAAAATCTAAGGTAGCATGAAAATCTAATGTCAAGATAAGTACCAAGTATGTTGGATATCAATGCTCCACGCTCATATTATATTGTTCAAGCATTTACAAGGGGGACATAATTGGAAAAATGTTTACATTGCATGTAAACATGCCTAAAGTGAAAGATTGGAGGGTTGGTTAGGTAAAGTGGGAGACCTACCTTAGGATGCAAGATGTCAGAGCCTCCGTGGGCCCATGATGTGGATGTGTGTACCTCTAGGGATACTAATAGCTCTAGAAAGCATTTTGTTGGGCACATGTGTCAGCCAACCACTGTAACCAAACTTGTTATATGAACCATGACACATCATGAGCAGTGTGGCAACTCTTAGTTTCCAAGATGGTATAAAAACCCTGGTTCATGATACTAGGCCACTTCCCTCCATGCTCAATTGGAGGGGGTGTTGGAGGAGCAAATCTCACAATATGGGTAGTGTGGTGGGGGATTGCAAGATGGAAAAAGGGATGCCAAGTACTCCAACATTCAAAGGCATATGCAAAAATAGTGTGGAAGATGAAATGATATATTCCAAAGGGACCTCCTATCTTCAACTCTCCCAAGCTTGTCTTTTATGGAATGGTGGAGGGTTGGTTAGGGAGAGTGGGGACCTTCCTTAGGATTCCAAATCCTCTGTAGGCCCATGCAAATGTGCGTGCCTCTCGGGGTGGTGCTAGGAGCTCTAGAAAGAACATTAAGCACATATGTTGGCTAACTGTTATAATCAAACTTGGCGTGTGAATCATGACACATCATGGGTGATGTGGCAACTCTTGGTTTCTAAGATATTTCTCCAATGATTCAATGATTATCTAATAGAGCATGGGATAAAGAGGCAATTTACATGTATGTACACCCCACAACAAAATGGGATTACAGAAAGGAAGAACATGCATATTGAAAAAAATGTTGCCTTAAATGAGAAATGAATGCCTCGTTATTTTTTGAATAAAACTATAGTAGTTTATGTTATGAATAAAACCCCCACTGCAGCGCTTTGTGGCATGACACTTGAACAATAAGTAGTTACAAAATTGTAGTAGTTTATGTTATGAATAGAACCCCCACTTGTTGCAGCAGTTCATGGCATGAAACCTAAACAAAACTTTACTACCATAAAACCAAATTTGGCACACATTAGAGTGTTTTGGTGTATTGCATATATACATATACTAGATAAGGTAAGAACAAAATTGGATCTCAAGGTAGAAAATTTCATCTTAGATATTCCCTTGAGCAAAAAGGTTAGATGTTATTGTTGAGATTCAAGCTCGATGTCAGTGTGAGCCAGCTATGTTATGTGCTGGCAGATTAGGTAGGAACATGTGTGAGACATAAATGACCGCATGTCCAGCTCGTCATAGTGTGTGGACATTAGCTAGGGTTAGAAGAGTGTGGACACAGCTCATTGTGTGTGTGTGGATTATGGATTAGGGCATTATGCTTTGTGTGAGAGTGGAGATGGCTTCCCTCTATGGTTAGGGTTTGCAATATACATTAGGGTTTGCTCCTGTGTGTGTGTCTCCTCCCCCTCTACCATTCTTTCAACATGGTATCAGAGCCTTGTGCTGTTTATTAGGATTTATGAGTGAGTGAGAGAAGAGGGAGAAGAAGCTGTGAAGAGAAGCTGTGAAGCTTGCCATTGGAGCTGTGAAGCTTGGAGCACACCAAATACTATCAGATCTGAGAGCTTGGCCTACCGGGTAAGGTCTTCTAAACATCCTTGAGCGGATTGCAGGTGATAGAGGCAAAAGCAAAGCAAAATAGAGCAAATCAAAGCAAAGAAAAATTCTGGTTTTTGGAAGCTTTCCATTAAAGCTTGAAAGCATTGATGTATGGTAGAAATACATGTAAATCTGGCAAAGCAAACATGTATCTGAAAATGAGGGATGTATTGGCAACTTCTATGCAAGCCCTATTGTGATTTTGGAGCATTTTGGAAGCATTTGGATGTATGAAAATCTCTGGTTTTTGAGCTCTCACAAAACAGAGAGAAGGAAGCCCAAAATTGATGCATTTGGAGTGAGTTCTTTGCTAAAATCCAACCATTGATGGATTGCACATATGCCTAGGTGTGTTGGGGACTCAAACCCATCTTCAATTAATACTAGTGAGCAAGGATTATTTTTTTGATGAGATGAGTACCAAGTATATACACCAATGAATAATTCCATACGAAGGCTGATGTAAATAACAATGTAGCAACAAATGGAGAGCAGTAATCACGTGTTAGTGGATCAAGAGAGTCCTCTAGTAGTGGTGGGTCTATTATTAGACCTTGGTCAAGAAGGTTGAGGTAGAATGCCAAGAGTTCTGACACTTTAGTTGGTGGTACTATGGGTGCTAAAAATTTTAGCAATTTCACATGTATCACAAAAGGGAAACGAGAAGATGGATTAGCCTTCTTAATACCTGATGTTTCAACAATTCATTCCTTTGTTAATGGGGATAGTGGCTCAGAACATAGCCTTGATGAGGAGTTTCGGATCTCGATTGTTGTTACATATGGTGTACAAAGAGCCAAAGAATTATTGAGAACACTTGGTAGTGATCCAAGTGTATGCAAGTCTATGAGGGTCAGATATCTAGTGGATAAGGTAAGATATAATGGGTATACAACCATCATTATGCTTATATGGTCAAAGCAATACAAGAGGCAAATCCCACATGCTTCAAGGAGGCACTTGGACATACTTATTGGGAAGATCCCATTAATTAAAAGACTAAGGTCATGTAAAAGGGTAGGAGAAGGGTGTGTGTGTGAAGGGACTTAAGGTCCACTAGCTCACCTATTTAAAGGTGAAGCTAGGAGGCATTTTGTATGGAGCAAGAAGCCTAGTTGTATTTGAGCAACTTAATAAGCAAGATATTTTCTTGTATTTTGTGAGTCCCTCTCCTCCACATATCTCACCCTAGCATGAGCACCATGAATTTTAACATGGTATCTAGAGCTTTGGTTGATTAGACCCCTTTGTGGTATAGAATAGGTCATTTTTCTTCATTTTTCCTTATCCTTTCACTTGTGGAGCTGAACCCCCTGGCAGTGGAGGCCTTCCAGCACCTTGTGGAGGCAATATCTCAACAAGTTTTCATCTAAGAAAATGTAGAGGAGGTCTGGGCGCTCATACTCGTATGGTCAATCGACAGAGATCTTCATGCGCTGCTACGGCATTGCTGTCTGAGTGTGCCGGTGCTAGGTTTCTGCTACACCGGATGTCGTACAGCCATTCGATGCCTACAGTCCATCATTGGTTGCGTGGGCTTAGGGCTTTTAAAGCCCATAGTCTCCACTATCTACAGCTTGAATTTTAGCTTGAATGGTGCATCAACACGGCTGCTACAGCAGAAAAACCAGGCTGCACTCCTTCAACTCCATTGAAGCTCACCATTAAAGCTTCAAAATTAAGGTTTTTCTTGCTCTAATCCTCCCCTCTTTGCTCTAATCACCTAAGTGATCTTGTGAGGGCTTGTTTTCTAATCACCTAAGTGATCTTGTGAGGGCTTGTTTTCTGATCTTATTCTTGATTTTGAAGCAGTGGCCAACCACATGAGGCATTCATAAGTCTCATTCATCAAAACGTCATCAAGCTTCCTCATCATCTTCAAGTTCACAAAGCTTTCAAAGTGTGTTTATGAGCACTAATAGTGTTGATTAACACTAATGAGGCTTCTAATCCAGCAAAAGGAAGTTATTAACACTAATGAGGCTTCTAATCCAGCAAAAGGAAGTTATTCCAAAGTGTTTTTAAACATTAAGAGTGTTCTTAAACACTAATGGTAAATCTAATCACCAATACAAGTGTCATTAGACGATACAAATGTGCTCTTAAGCACTAATTATGTTTTTAAACACTAATGGTAATCTTAATCACCAAACAAAGTGTTGCTTAACACTAATGTGGTCTTAACCATCAAAGGAGGAGGTCTTTAACACTAAGGAGGCTCTTCTTCATCAACATTGGAGGCCGGGTACACACCATAAGTGCCACATTATAAGTCTTCATTGTCAACCCACTTCTATGCTTACCTTGGCAAGCTTCCAAGGAGAAATGGTGCAACCATACGCCATTGTCTTCATCCCATAAGCCAAAGGATTGAAGTTTTCTGGTTTTTCATCATCAAACTCAGTTTTTTGAGTGGTTTAAAGTTGGGCACATGTACACTAAGTGTGTATCTTTAATGTTGTTGTGTATCACCCTTGAGGCTCTTGCTTGTAAGAGGCATAGGCATGTCATAAACCATATGCTCTCATTTCCCAAGCCCAAGGCATGTTAATCCGCTGCATATTCAACATTTTCATCTTCTAAGATGAGTTGTAAGGTTGAGCATATCATCACTAAGTGCTCTACCTTGTTGTTTGTCATGTTTTTAAGCATCTCTTGGCATTGTCTTTGTAAGAGGCATAGGTAACATTATGAGCCATGCCCTCTCCTTCTTGTAAGAGCTTCCTCATCATCTTTAAGTTCACAAAGCTTTCAAAGTGTGTTTATGAGCACTAATAGTGTTGATTAACACTAATGAAGCTTCTAATCCAGCAAAAGGGAGTTATTCCAAAGTGTTTTTAAACACTAAGAGTGTTCTTAAATACTAATGGTGAATCTAATCACCAATACAAGTGTCATTAGATGCTACAAATGTGCTCTTAAGTACTAATTATGTTTTTAAACACTAATGGTGATCTTAATCACCAAACAAAGTGTTGCTTAACACTAATGTGTTCTTAACCATCAAAGGAGGAGGTCTTTAATACTAAGGAGGCTCTTCTTCATCAACATTGGAGGCCGGGCACACGGGCACACACCATAAGTGCCACATTATAAGTTTTCATCGTCAACCCGCTTCTATGCTTACCTTGGCAAGCTTCCAAGGAGAAATGGTGCAACCATACGCCATTGTCTTCATCCCATAAGCCAAAGGCACATTGAGGTGAATTGTCATTTTTTGAGGGAGAAGGTTCTAGTAGGTGATGTGGACAAATGATATTTTCATAGAGGATTAGACAAACTAACATCTTAAAAAAGGTATTGGATACAGAGAAGCTCCAAAGGTTTAGTAGCTTACTTTGAGTGCAGGATATAAAGTTGAGCTTAAGGAGGAGTGTTGAGATAATTGAGCTCAACTAGGGTGGATATGGATGACATGCTAGGATGATAGCTCTGCACTTATGCCACTGGCATGGTGGTGAGATTATGGGGGATATGTCGCTAGTGGTTTGCACGCTATGAGATAGCCACTTTGGTTCACTAGAGTTATGGCATAATTATAGCGCTAGCTCATGTAGTGGGGTTCACACACCGACCTTTGTATGTTTTAGTGGGAAATCACTTTTTCTTATAGTATGTAATATTATCTTTACGTTATTGTTAGTAGAGAAGAGCATAGTATGTACTCTTAGTATGTACTATTATCTTTACATTATTATAGTAGAGACGAGAATAGTATGTACTCTATGTACTATTATCTTTACGTTATTATAGTAGAGAAGAGAATAGTATGTACTCTTAGTATATACTCTTATCTTTATGTTATTGTAGTAGATAAAAGAATAGAATAGAATAAAATTCAGCCATCCATCTCACTTATGTTTTTGTCTACTCTTGTGTGTGTGTTTTCTTACAAGGAGCTCAAGCCTACCTACTGCCCCGTATTCTTCTTAGGTATATCTTGAAGTGTGTGCTTCTCTAATTATTTTGATCTTATTCTCCTCCCCATAGGTGATGGAGATGACCATGCCCAAGCGTAGTGTTTATTTATTTATTTTATAAATAATTCCCAAGTATATATTATTTCTGTACACTTGATTGTTAATCTTATTCTCCCCACAAGTGATGGAGATGACCATTCTCGAGGGTGATTGACAATGCTCAAGGGTGGTGTTTATTTATTTATTATATAAGTCATTTCCAAGGATATATTATTTTTGTACACTTGATTTATTTTTATTTTTATTTTGGGGGAGGGTGATGGGGGGGGGTTACGTTACTTGTGAAGCATAAGATCTGGTGGTGGTGGGGCTAGTGATGAGCGATAGCAAAAAACCACTTACTCATCCACGACGAAAGCCATCACCACTAACTTTGTTGCTAGTGTGCTTGGTTGGGCCTTTTTTAGCTAGCAAGTTGATGTTGCAACATGACACACGGGAGTGTTGTGTAACCTTAAACGATCCCTTTAGGCATGAGAGTGCATGGCGGTGCCACACGGATGCGTGAGTAGAAACATCTGAGAAAATATTTTTGAGCGGACATTTTTTAGCATTTCAACAAGGCATATTTCTTAAAGAAAAATATATATATTAAGGTAGAAACTACTATGTAAGTATCTTTTATTTTCAGTACAAATTCACAAACCAGATTGTAAAAAGATTATAGGCCCAACTAGTGTGCTAGCAAATATGATTTGCACTCTAAATTCACAAATCATAGATGTAAATGCTTCATTGACACCATGACATTTCCCATTATAGGAAGCATGAGTTCAAGGTCAAAACTATATATGTTGTATCATAATTGTTCATAGTGTCATTTCTACTATGTTAGGAAGCATGAGTAGAAAGGCATTTCCCATTAAAATTTCACACCAAATAACACGATTGAAACCTTAATGAAATTAATATTTCTTATAGTTGATAATAAAAATAAATGAGGCATGATTGACGACCATAAGTTCACTTTACTAAGGAGGAAGCACGAGTTCAAGGCCAAAACTATATATACTCTATCACAATTGTTGATAGTGTCATACTACTATGCTAGTAACTATGATTTCCACTACAAATTCACAAAACTAGATGTAAAACTTCATTGACACCTCATTGACACATAAAATTGCTTTATAGTCTCCTGCCAAATACCATAACTTAATACTTAATGGTTTCAAGGTTGGTGACAAGAAGCTCACTTCATTGAGTAGTAGGAAGCATGAGTTCAAGGCAAAAACTATATATGCTCTATCACAATTATTTATACTGTCATTTTTATCTTCATAGAAGAGAGAACAAGAATGGAAGGACAATCATACATATAGCCATTATCAAAATTAGTCATACAACCATTCTCAAATTTTTTGAAAGTGTAACATAAATACAAAACTCTAATATGCTTATCCCAATCCAAAAAAGTTTTCATTGACTACAATCCAAAAAAAATTCCATCGTTTAAAATCCAAAAAAACCAAAGTTTGACTAGCAAGAGAATAAAACAATGGAAAACTAGTCAAAGTTTCTCTCAACTGCACAATCATCAATGTAATGTGGCAATGTTCTTTGCCTTTCCTTTGGCACATAATCATAGAGCTTGGAGTCTGCCATGTGAGAGGCCACTTGTTCTGCATAACAAGGAAAAACACTAATTATATTGGATTAGCAATCATGTACAATATACCCTCATTGAGTAGTTCCCTTCATTGCACAAGCAGGCAGAGAACAAACGGCAAAAGATAATACTTAATAATCCATGGGAGCTTCAATATTGAAGTCATCAATGTCATCATCCACTAGATGAAGTGAATGGGCCCTAGATGTCTCCCCTTGATGAATGTAAGGTTTCACCAAGCCATTCAAGTAGCCACAAACATCGCTATCATTATCCACAACCATACAATGCCACCCTGAATGAATGGTTGCCTTTCAAGCCTGGACCTGTGCTAGCTCCAAGCTCTAGAATGGAGCCTGAAGGGGAGCAAAGAAGCTCCATAAACATCAACATGTGTCAGGGGATTTTCTCTAGCCCACCTCATATCTGGTCCCCTTTTCCTTCTCTTGTGCAATGCATAGAGGATGGTAGCCAATGATTGATGAAGTAGTTATCCAATGATAGCTTCAATGACCCTACAATCTCTTTAGCATGGCTTTGATAGATCTTTTCTCTTTTTCCACATCTAGACAAGACCAAAATCTAAAATGCACAATTCTACATACAAAACACTAATACAATTAGCTCCTTCTAGGCTAAATACTAATTTGAATGAAAGAGATAAATCGTTCTTTGAAACCCACCTTCACATTAAGGCCAATATTATCTGACAAGCACACTGATTCGACAATTTCCATTATCCATCTAATTAAATTAAAAGAACCACAACATGTATGAAACATCGATTGTCTATGAGAGTTAACATAAGCAAAGAACCACAACATGTGTGAAACATCATGTGCACATGATTATAAACAAGAATTGAATATTACATACCTACAAGAAACCTCCATCTTTGTTTTCAAAGACACACGCTCAACATACATTGTAGTAAGAGGTGAGCAAATCACCAAGGTCCACCCATGATTGTTGCATTGCCAAGTATCACATAACATGATCCTCAACTAAGATATTCCAAAAGGGGAATGCACCCTTCACACCATGAACAAAAGAGCCAATCGGAAGGTCAATGATACACGTGCGACACTGCATGCTTCTTGTTTTGAGTTACATCTTTTGTTAGCCCCACCAATATCCATATAGAATTAATGTATCACCTTAAAACCCCCTTCATAATCACCTTGCAAAAATTCCTTACCCAACTTGATATAATCACACTCCCAAACTTTAAAAGATAGGCCATGCATCTCTTGATATGATGAAGTAAAGGAGGATAAAGGTATGCATACCATGTCAACATTTTTCACCTTCTTGGCCTCATCCTTATTGGGCACATCATCTACATGAAAGTTAAAAATATGCTTCAATGCAATGCATTAACAATCATAACCCAACACTTTCATAATGCACATATGGTCAAACATACCAAAAAGAAAAACTGAAAGGAACATAAGATAGAATGTTGTACTTGAGCTAGATTCCATCATGTCTTTGTCCTCCCAGCTCTCTTAGCAAGGTCTATGGATCCCCTCTTTTAGCCTTTTTCTTCACTACAAGAGCATGTTTCTCCTCCACCAGCTTCTTCCTTTGTTGCTCATTGACATCACCAAAGGATTCGGAATCATATTTGCACTCCCTCCTCAAGTGCCTCTCATAGGTCTCCTTCTCTTCTTCAAGGCATTTACTTGGTTTCATTTCTATCCACCAAGGATAGTGCTTTCTCTCCCATTCAAAGAGGATAATCCAGCCATCTGGCTTTTTGTCCTCTCCTGTAGAAGCTTTTGTGAAACTAAGTAGTGAAGATACCTATTTGCGGATTACAACTTCTTAAATTTCTAATACATCAAAATAAACTATATTACATAAGAGAACATAAATAAAAATAAAGAAATAGACTCTCACCTATATACAAGTTGCCAGTTAGCATTGGTGAGATCAACTTGTTTAGATGGCAAAGCAGCAACAGTCATACTTGGAACCAGTGGCTAAAACAAGTACTCTCTATGTCTCACCACAATATCATCAAAGTATTCCCCTAGTTCAAGATGGTTTGGTAGTTGTATTGGCCCTTCACTGGTAGAGGCTTTAATAACCTGGTCCAAAAGTCTCCTTGCATTTGTCAACACATGATCCAACCACACTTCTTTTGCAAGCCATGCAATAAAAGGATGGTCAGATAGCTTCATGCCATATCTCTATTTTAAATTCTCATCTGCCCCCAAAATTGGAAGGATATATCTTGCTTTTCCTCAGAGCATGTTGCTATAGAGATTTGATACAGCTTATATAAGGTTAGCAGCATCTTCATATGGTAGACTCCATAAGATGTTGAACCACTCTTTTCCATGAGAGGGATTCACAATGGATAACATCTACACATATCACAATTATCACATATACACTTCAATGATAGTAGCTTTCCAATGCAAATTTTGAAAGGGTATTATAACTCACCCGATGTATCTTCCTATGATACATAGCACTCTGACTGTCTTTTTTATTGCCTCCACTTTAGAATCATGTTCATCCTTTGGTGTTGTGGAGGGAATCTTTTTGCATGCAACATCAAAGTATGCCTTCCACTTTCCCTATATTTCAATCACACAATAAATGAAAAACATACTATAAATGAAAATTAAGCAATATTACATAATCTTGATATGCTAATATTCTATAAAAAAACACTCATCGAGAATACCATTCGACCAAGAATGGCTTGTGTGAGTGGGTACCATACTCTCTTGCCATTTGCGACTTCCTTTTGTCTTACCAACTCAATTGCTTTATTCTCTTCTTCACTAAAACCCTCTATGAAGTGACTAGCATCACAAGTGACAAGTGTGCTAGTATGGTAAAGATAAGTCTTTAAGATTGGTGACCACAATGGCATCCTCATTTAGCCTATCAATTGAGAAGAATTTAATTGTCACGGAAGATGTATTAAAGAATCTTACTCTTTTAGATTGAATATCCCACAACAAAATATTCATGATACCAAATCAATAGAGAGATTTTGTAAAACAAATCAAACATTGATGTTTAGGGGAAAAAACCATTACATTACAAGTTAAATCTCTACAGTTCGGCAATGAGGTGCATCATCTCGTCCTTGGCTTGTGGAGAGATAATATGAGCTTGCACCTTAATATGTCGATACTTGATGTTACTATAAAGTTCTTCTATACTTTGCATCCAAGAAGTTGTCCGATGATTCCCTTCCCATACAAAAAACATCTTGTTGGAAAGGAAGGCCCATGCTACATTATTTGCAATTTCAGCCTCAAACTCATCATTGACCATAACCTAATATTTATCCCATGTAGCCCTTATGTTACTGTCCACATCCTTTGAGGTTTCATCTGGCATTATGATTGAAAGGATTAAAGAGACCTTCATGCTAATATACCCCTCTGCTTCAAAATCCCTCTTTAGAATGGTAAGATCACTTCTTAATTGCCTCACAATTGGATTAACAAGACATCTACACAAGGGAATGCGACGGGGTACAAGCCCTTTATGAATAGTAATGTCCTCTAGGATATCCCCACCTTCAAGCTTTTCAATGCTAGCTGGAATAAGATCATCCACATCATCTTTATGCTTCTCTTGTTTACCTGCTCCATTATTGCTCCCTTGATCATCTTGCCTCTCTCCCTAGCCCGTAGTCAGGGCATTAGGCTTGAGTTGTTCATGAGTTAGTGCTCTCTTCACCACAGCCCCTGCATCGTCGTGCTCTCTTCACCACAGCCCCTGCATCGTCGTGCTCTCTCTTTCCATGACTAGAGCCAAAGAAATTCCAAGTCATTTGCAACCCTGTGATGGCAGTGTACCTGGAAATAAAGTAGAAATGCCTTTTTGCTTTGAATTGAGATGAAGCACCATCAAACAAAACCCAATGATATTGTAGGGTAATACCCAATTATAATGTAGCATGAAACAATGTTGCACAAAATGGGTATCGTGCTTCTTATCTCATCAGAGATATAAAAGTGTATTGTTTTGTGGATGTCACCTGCAATGCAAAAGTATGTAATATACACAAATATGGACACTTGATTGAATACCAATGCATTGACTGTATCTCATTTTTCTCCTTAAAAAGAGTAATTCTCAGCAAAGTCTAAACAGATATTACCACATCTTCAGGAAAATTGGACAAACATTCTTTGTATTGCTTAGCTTGCCACCTGTACACAAAATTATGTTTGATAAACTTTTCGAGCTGGTCGTTGAACATTTGATTCAATGCCTTGCATGACATTTCCTTGTATATTAACTCTTTCCTCTTCTTTGTCTTGCCATCATCAATGGTTCCACATTCCATGTCCTAAAAGATCTTCACGGTGACAAGCTGACCAACATATGTAGATTCAGCTAGATAAACTGCTATGTTTTGAGGACCACAGACAATGCAACTCCCCATCAGCCACTTCAAAGCATGGAAAATAGTACCTTCAACTTTGGGACATATGATGGACTCCCATGCGAGTGCTTGTGATGCTCTTGTAGGACTTCTCTATAGCCTTGTACCCACCTGGCAGAGAACCCACATTACAAATGACATAATCACATTGATATTCTTTGTAGAACCATCAAGGCATCTTTTAAGAATGACATTTGAACACGTGTTATGCAGCAACAAGTGTATCGATCCTTGAGCTTGCGCACAAAGTATGGCTTTAATTTCTTGAAAGCTCATTGATGAACTGGTGCATGTGGATGCATCTTCTTAAACAAAAAATACAGTTCAACCTGCAAACATTTGGTTTGAAGCTGGTTTGTAGTTATAGGTTCCTAGGTGTATGCAGCTGGTTCACCAACCAATATCTTATTGGTTTAACACCGGTATGGTGTTGTCTAAGCAAAGCTGATCTTTACCTTATATCTTATGCATGTTGCATAGAGCTAATGTTCCAAACGGTATCATACCGGTACAAAACATTGGTATTATATAACCACCCCAAGTTCTCCTTCTGGTCTTTACCCAATATCATACTAGTGTTCAACCGGTATAGTACCGACTAGAAAATTTGCTAAATACAGAGTACATTAGAGGATACCATGCTCTTAAGCCAGTATGATAGCCGTGTTTAATCGGCAGCTGGTCTTTTCCCTATCAGTAGTGTTAGTTGTATACAACTATCATTCCACGACTGATATCATATTGGTTTGGGAGTGGTATGATACTGGTGCAAAGCTTGTTAAGCTTGTTTTTGCTATAGACTAAGTGTATACAGCTTGTTTTTGATCAAGTATCTTACTAGTTTAACACCAATCTCTTATTGGTTTTACACCGGTTTTCTTGGTTTTGTTTATTGCCGCCCTAAGTTGAAAACCATTTAGAACCATGCCCTGCCTTGTGAGGGAGGGGTTTCTTTTTATTTGCTAGATTTCCCCAAGTAGTACAAGAGCCATAGGTTGACTTACTGAAAATTTGATAGTCAGACATAATACACATAGACACATGATAAAAGAAGGAAACAATCCACATACAAGGATGATAGAATCATAGAAGAGTAGAGAATTTGGCATTTGTTTGTATACCGGTTGGAAACATCTAATCTAGTATCTGAATCTATATTGAAGGAATATGTAATGTATAAAAGCACACTAAATCAGCATATGTGTTGGAGCACAGGTTGTTGTTGTTACTTGAGATTGATCGAGAAGGTGTGTCGAATGCTTAACATAAGATTTTTTGCTAAGGCGCTTGCGACATACATCCGTTTTGTTGGGTGAAACACGAGTATGGCTTAACCAAAAATAAAAAACAAGCTCTTTCACTTCATCACTGATTATGCCTACTACATGGGCTTGTCGATGGCATGAAGATAGTGGCAACATACCATCAGTAGAGGTTTGCAAACGCTCTCTAGCTGCATAAAAATTACGTCTGTGTATGTTCAACTGCCTTGAAGCATTTGCAATGTTAAGAGAGGATGTATTTATGCTGGCACCATTCATGAGAATCATTGGAATAGACCTTTTAAGAAAAAACTCCTCAGAATTTCTAGACACTTTCACTGCTTCAAGTGTATTTCATATGCCCTCTATTAGACTTGTCTGGTTCCATAGTGGAAAATTGTTAGAAATTTCCTTCAGAAGCGATGCTGGAGAACCTAAGATAATATATCAAACCTGGTCTTCTCGTCTAGACCCTTGGTCTGCTGATTAAAGTATTGAACAACATCATTGCATATTTTTTGATGCTTCTGCTCATTTGCACCATGACTTGCATTGTGCTCTTGTTCTTCTTCTACCTTAGACTTCATCCTTGCATGTTGTTCTTGCTTCCTCTATGCATGATAATCCTTGATTACATTGGAAGAAAACTTTACGCATGACTCGTAACCCTTTACATAGGTTAAACTTCTACATCTGCCTCTAAATTCTTGGGAATCTATGATGGATGAAAGGTCCATGCGTATGTGTGTGTCTCAAACCTCAGAGAATGGAGATGAAATAATAGAGGACATATTCTCATTAACTTTCTCATGAACTTCTGCCCACATCTCATTTGCCATGTCCTCGTTAGCATCAATAACTTCATCATTACATGGGAAGGCAAGGCTAGGTGGTGGCAGAATACCTTCTTTCAATGGGGTGTCAATTGGTGCAGACTTCTCGCTATGAGATTGTGAGATGAGCTCACTTTTCATTTGGCGACTTGATGACACTTCTGGTATGGTTTCTAATGTTGGCTTAAGAGAGGTTGGGCCCCAAGGAATAGGTGGAGGCGGTCCCTCAATTATTGATTGAGCTTTCCTAAATGAGTTGCTGATGTACAGCGAGATTGATCTTCTCCTCACGAGGGTTTGGGTATTCTTGAAGCTTCTTGGGTAGCTCAGATAAAGCTGCAATGCAACTTCTATGAGCATCGATGATGGCATCTAGAGTCTCGTTCACCTTATCTACAAAAACAGAACCCCCAGAACTATCCTCGATCGTACTAGCCTCATCTTGTTTAGCACTAGGCCCAGGTTGAGGTTGATGCTCCTCATGCACTTCTTGGGATGTGAAAGTTTGATCCCTCATGTTTTGTTTAGAGACTTCTTGAGAACTAGTGGATGCACTCTTAGTTCGCTTGTTGCGGTTCTTTTTCCTCCTAGTGGCCCTTTTTCTATTGGAATGTAGGGTCTTGTCCACTAGATTTGCCTTTGCATCCCTAGTTCGAGGTGTCTCATCAGTCTGCATTTCGGCATTTCGTGTCTGTGATCTAGTCATGACTCTAAGTGGCACGACATCCTCATTCTTAGATGAAGGTGGCGATGGAACTGCCCCTACAAGGTTAAGTGAGACCTTTGGTTGAGAGGTGCCTTCCTCATGTGGTTTCAGCAAACAATCCTTTGGGAAGTGTTCTACACAACACCCTAGACAATATCTTTCAATTGGTAGAAACTGTGGTACTGTTGTATTGGATCGAGTTACTTGCCTTGAGCGATGTGGACAATCACGAGCCCAATGGGGTTCTCCGCACTCATAACAGGGGCCCATTAGTTTGGCTTCTACTTTCCTTTGCTGCCATTGACCTGAGGGGCCTGGAGTCCTAGGTTGGTAGCCGCCTAGCAACATCAAAGAATTTTGTTCCCCTGGTTGAGCTTCCAATGCTTGGCTTGGATATGCGGGACTTTCAAAGAGATTTTTCTTTGGATGAATATGATGCATATTCCTCCTCCACATAGCCTGGGTTTACCAAGTCTCTACACATATGTCGTAGTCAACAACCCTCACAGGAGCAGTCCTAGGAGCAGGAGGTTGAGCACCAAGAAGAGGTCGTGCTTGCTCTTGTGCCATCGATGGCTTACGTTCAAAATTAGTATACTGTTGATGCATTTGTGGAGTCACTCCACCCCTTTGCTGCTCACGCTCCTGTCTCATTCTTGCAATGCGAGTACATTCCTGTGTGGTGTGGGTAAAGTTCCAAGCACAGGCCTGGCACCACTTCTTTGTGGGTTGGTTTGTGACTAGAGGAGAAAAGGTATTACATTCTTCGGTTTTATGGTTACCGCCACATGCTCCACAAAGATGAGGACCTGTAGGTAGTACACTCCTCATTCGTTGCTGCTGTTGTTGTTGTTGCATGGGTGGGCGATAGGTTTGTCCCAATCTCCTTAGTACTAGGTTAGCTATCTGGTCTGGATTTACTAGCGCGCTAGACCCTGAACTTTGGTCATCACCCCACTGATCTCTAGGTTTCACCTCAGGGCGAGAACCATCTTGGAATTTGAAGTTATCTGTGAAATCCATAGCATCATGGCAACACTCATTGAAATTTGTATGCTTCTTTGCATAGAGATGTGTATGCAGTGTTGAATTTTTGAGTCCTTTTAAGAAGAGAGAAATTAACCGACTCTGGGTTGGCTTCTCATCTTCTGGGCAACGATTAATGTACTGCTTCATTCTATTTACACAATATCTAACACTCTCAGTCTCGCCTTGCTTGAAAGAGTAGATGTTTGCTACCGTGTCATGTTGAATCCCCATCAAGGAAAAAGCAGCAATGAATCTCTCTTCCAGAACTCGTAAAGAAGATTTGTCTGAAGCCTCTAGTGCTTGAAACCAAGCAAGGGCCTTTCCCTCAAGAGTGAGACCAAATCCTTCAATTTGAGTATGCTTGTCAGTCACTTCAGCTCAAACTTCTTGCCTAAATGCTGCTACATGGTCATATGGATCTCCCGACCCTTCGTACTTCTTTACCAGTTTCTGAAGAGTTGATGGCCTTACTTGTCTTGAATACTCATCATAGGGCCTACGGCCTCTCACTCTCAGTGGGAATTGTTCCTCTCTTTGGTAAGATGGGCCACATGCATCCCAAATTGGTGTGGGTCCCCTATTACCTGCCTCACCAACCCCCTCCAAAGATCTTGTTACCCGCATTTCAGGAGGTGCGTTTATGGGAGGCCGAGTTGGCTCCCCTACCCTCCGATTGTCATAGTGAAAAAAACGTTGTTGTGGTGTGATGTGTGGTTGCACGTTTGGTGTAGGACAATATCTTGGTGCTAGAGTTGGGCTACTTGCAGTGGTCCACTTTGATGTTGAGGGTCCCTCTCTAATGAACTCTCATAGGGGAGGAGCAGCAGTTTCTCCAAGAAAGGCTGTCTCTCCTGGTTTAGCTGTATTTGTTGAGAACACTTCCATGAATAATGGTTGTCCTTTCCACGTGAGCTCCCGAATCTCCTTCCAATCTAAGGTTCAGTATTCATTGGCCCATTTATCAACGATTCGGTTCATGTGTCCTGCAAGCTTCTCGACTACCACCACAAGTGCTAGAGGAAGATTTAGCTCTGGCAATCTAGTTGTGGCATAATATCCCTCTAAAGAGTCCTTATAGACCTCTTGAAGTGGGTCATCCTGTAAGACCTTTGTCACCGAAATTTGTCGTACAAACTCCCATTGGTTCTCAGTCCCCTGATCCATTTTGCTCTTGCCTTTCCTATCCCTTTCCAAATTTAGATCTACAAGAAGTAAATCATCTATGGATGGCTTTGAGGCTGGGCATTGGATGGTCCAAGCATGTCCGGCTCAATGAGCCAATCATCTCTAGACTCCCTTACTCTGGAACGCTTTGATAAGTCTAAGAACTCGCTTTTAGAGAGCTCTCCTAATTTGTCTACATTCTCTGGATGATAGGTGACTTCGTAGTAGCGAACACCATCTCCACCCATGTACATGTTACCCAGGTCATTGACTAGAGGTGCTCTATCAAGTTCCGAGAAAAAGTCTGCGATCTTAACAAGATATCGTTGTTGTGGATCCCTAAAGATCTCAGCTTCTTGAGCATTCGTGTAGACATATTGGAGTCTCACATTGAGTGTTAACCCCATGGTGTCGGCTTCAAATGGATTAAAAGATCTTGTAGGTGTCCTATTTGGGGCTAAGGGATGACTATTTGACGGCCCTAGATTGTCCATGGACAATCTCTGGACAATGAGCTAGTTGTTCTGGAGGAAAGGGTATCAGATTGGGATTCGGAAAAGGTTTCAGTAATATCTGCCAAATTTCCTACCGATTGGGTCCCACTTTCCTGCGTAGGTACTCTAGAAGGTGCCCTAGGCCCTATGGCAGTGTCTATACGACGTCTCGACCGCAAGTGCATAAGGTCTAAATTCTTTTGGTTTTTTTTTATTTTTTTTATTTTTTTTATTTTTTTGTTTTTTAATTATATATATATATATATATATATATATATTTTAAACCCTACCTATCCACTAAATGCAACTAAAATGAATATGCGTATAAATACCTATCCTTTTTTTTATTTTTTTTATTTTTTTTCTAATTACACAAAAATATGAATTACGCTTAAAAAATACTAATTATGCACAAAATTACAAAAATTTTAAAACAATGCAAGTTACTCTAATTATGCAAAAAATTACAGAAATTTTAAAATAAAAAATTACAGAATATGCAAAGAATATGGATTCCTAAAAAAACACATAATTTACAGAATTTTTCTATTTCTATTTCTTTTCTTTTCTTTTCTTCTCTTTATTTTTATTTTTATTTTTTTTATTTTTATTATTTTTATTTCTTACTAATTACACAAAAATACTAATTATGCACAAAATTATAAAAATTTAAAACAATGCAAGTTACACTAATTATGCAAAAAAAAAATTACAGAACTTAAAAAAAATGCAAATTATGCAAAAAAATATGGACTCAAAATAAAACATAATTTTTTTTATTTTTTTATTTTTATTTTTTTCTTTCTTTTATTTTTTCTATTTTTTCTATTTTTTATTTTTTATTATTTTATTGTTTTTTAAATTTAATTTAATTTTATTTTTCAAAAAATATAAAAAAATGGAAATTTAAAAAAAAATAAAAAAAATAAAAAAATACTAACCTTATCTTCGTTATCCCTCCGGATCGTGCGCCGGCTCCGCACGTGCTTCCTCGCCTTCTCGACTCCTCTGCGTGCCTCTGGTTTCTTCACGCCTCCTCACACAAAGGCCACTTCACCGCCTTGACCTTCGCTTCCGCCGCTCTCACCACCCCGGCTAGCCACTCGCTGCGCCTGAGTCACCTGGGCCTTCGTTTGCTTCAGCCAACTGTCGGTCTCTTGCAGCTGCCTTTCACCGGCTCTCTTAAGCTTTGTTGCACCTTCTTCTTCTACGTTGGCCAGTCGTCTCCACGCCACTGGCCAGTCTCCTCGCCACCAGCCTTCACTCGCCTCCCTTCACTTTCAGCTGTGGCCCTCCTCTTTGTTTTTTCACAGCCAACGGCCACTTTCCACGCGGCCACTCTTCACAGTCTCCACGCCGGCCACCTCTTTGCCCGCTACCTTCTCCAAGTCTGCTCTGCAGCCACCGCCTACAGCCCTTCCTCTCGCAACCACCTCTCTCCACGCCTTTCGCCTTCGTTGCCACTACCTTCTCCAAGTCTGCTCTGCAGCCACCGCCTATAGCCCTTCCTCACAACACCTCTCTCCACGCCTTCCGCCTTCGCGCCACTACCTTCTCCAAGTTTGCTGCACAACCACCGGCCACCTTCTTCGCCTTCTGCTTCTCTTCCCGAGGCTCTCGCCTCCTTTTGGCCACCTACCCAATTGGCCTTAACTGCAGGCGCCTCAGCCTTCTTCTTCGCTTTCAGCTGCAGCCAACCTTTGCCTTCGCAGCTGCCCTTTTAGATGCCGCCTTCTTTTGCTTTCGCTGACGCCACCTTTGGCCACGTCAGCTGCTGCAAACAGCCAACCTTTGCCTTCGCAGCTGCCCTTTTCCACTCGGCCGCCTTCCACTACTGCAGCCCCGTCACTTGACCTTCGCACCAGCCCTTCTCTGCTGGAGTGAGCAAGTGAGCTCTATGTTTTGTGCAATGATCCGATCAACCCAAAGTGTTAACTAGCACAATGTCGACCTTAATTAAACGAAAGTAATCCTCAATTAATGACCCCTAATAACAGTTCAAGGCACTACTGTAAAGATTTCACGGGCTCTCAAGCCCACCTTCACTTCTTTTATTAATATTTACTAATTACATGTTAGCGAAAAGCATGAAAGCATGAAATGACAAAAAACAATGAAGGTAAGCATAATGAACAGTACTTGAAAAAGCATAAAAGCAGTAAAACATAAAAAACAGTGCGGGAGAAACCTCATCCGCTCAATGGTTTTTTCTTATCCTAACCTTATCCACTCACACCGGGATTGCACACCCGAACTTAACCTAATCACTCAATGGTTTTGCAACCAAAAGAGGAAATAGTGGTGGTTTCCACACACTCTCAACCGGATTTGAGTCTTCTCCCCGGCAGCGGCGCCAATGGAGAGACGGAAAACTCTCTCACTTGTAGCAAGAGTAGCATGATCCACGTATAGCTCAATCCAATGGGATTTGTATCCCTTTCGGAGCTAGGGATTCAACCCGTACCGGTGCACAAAAGCTTATCCACAAATGGAGAGAATGCTAAGAATACTACTACACACACAAGCTCAATCTTGCCATTGCTCACTCACTCATCATCCCACTCATTCATGCATCCAAAACAAGAAGAAAGCTAAGCTATTGCATACCCAAGCTCAAAGCATTCTTCATTCTCATGCACTTACTTCACTAGCATGCACATAAACCTTGAAGCTATCAACAAAGAAACATGCATACTAGAGAATAGACATGAGAAGAGAGACAAACAAACATCATCTCATTGCATTGCATTGAATTAAAAAAAGAACATTGCAAGATCATTATAGAGAAACTGCTCGACATAGAGACTACTACTTCCTGAGGACTATGACCATGTTTGAATTCTCACTGTTGGCTGTCAACTATTAGCTGTGAGCTATTAGTAGCATGCAACCTCCTTGTAGTAGTGATCAGCCACCCTTTTAAGCTTTGTCTTCTTGATCTTGGCAACAGCTATTTTGGTGTGGTTACAGCCTGCCACCTGCACATGTGTAGTACTGAGGTGGTGCTCACACGACATGGGAAGTGGTTTGACTTTTCACTCTGTTGCCACTGAGCCACTGGGTGCAACACTCACCGGCCCACATGTTTCACATGTTGACTCAAAGATCTCTACGTGTTGGATCGGGTTTCCATCTCTCCTAAGAATTTTTGCACATGTTTTGAAATAATGTGTGGCTTCATTTGAGATGGTCTAGATTCAAGGGACATGCCTAGTTCCTTTACCATGACTCTACCCACTTCTGCGGCCATATTCAATAAATCTGTCCTTGTGGCTGTATTTAGATGTGTGAGGATCTATTATTGGCCTCCAAGGAGCTACCCCCTACCTAGACCTCGTCCTCTACCTGCGTACTTCCATCCATCCAGTCCATGTCTATGGATGGGTCCGGGAAATTCCTCATCACACCTAGCTCATTATTAGCGGCCTCGGTCCACCTTTGTTGAATTAAGAGTTCCATGCTCTACAAGAAAGTGGGATTATTGATCATTTCATTTATCTCCTCTCTTATGTAGAGCCAATTCTCTCCTCTAGTAGACGCCCTAGGTAGATTGTCCACTTCTTCGTGTGCAATTCGAGGTCTTGCTTAGCCTTGGGCTCCTCATTTATGGGTTCTAGGACTGGTATTCCTCCTTTTGCCATTCCCATCCCCATTTTATCCGTGGCTTCTCTAGATGTTTCTATTTCCTTGCCACGTGGTTGTAAACAGATTCAAATTACTAATTTCCCTCTATTCCACCATCATTCACGTATCAACCTCTTGCCTTTGTAACCTCAGAAGTCACATTTAATGCTCTTCTTCTACCATCGTTATCTCAACTTCTAATTCCTTAGATGTGGGGAAGAAGATTTGACCTATCTTGGCAGCATTTTCCTTGTCCCACCTGACCCTAGGAGTCATTCCACTAGGTCTCAAAGGGTTAGTGTTTCTAGGTCCAGACATTAGGGCCGTATGTGTTGGTAAGTTTGGTTTTGGACAAGCTTGTGCCCGCAGATTGCGCTTCATCTTTTGTGTCGTGTTGAAGACTAAAAAATCCCTTGGCCATATCAAAGATTCCACTGGACTTCGCAGAAGAAGCTAGTTTCTCTTCCTCTCCAAATCTAGAGAACCTTAATTCTTCTTCCATAGATTCTTCACATTAGTTTCTACATTAATCAGATTTCTCAAAGCTGCAACTCTCAATTGAGTTCTCGCAGAGCAACCTGAATGAACACTTCTATGGTAGGAGGAACCTAGGTGATTAGATGCACTATCGTCGGGGGTAAGGTCATCTCAATAACTTTCCCTGACCTCAAGTGCATGAGAATACGATTCACATGCTAACTCACTACTCTAACTGTTAAGCTCGGATTTGTATCGGACTAATGTTTCACATCGTGACATGGTAGGCTACGTTTTATGTCGTCAAATGGCAGACTGTGTTTCACATCGTGAACAACTTGTTTTTCAAGCTTTGAATTTTCGGTTTAGAACTGCATTAATATGAGTTGAGGAGACTCCTATAATGCATGTATAACCCTCACTTACCTCTGGTGGTCTGACAATTCTTTACTCCGTGAATAACCCTTTCACATCATGAAATAGAAGGTCTTTGTGAAATAGGAGACTACTTTTCACGTTGTGAAATGGCAGATTGTGTTTCACGTCGTGAGATGTATTTCATGCTATGAACTATTTCACTGCACTTTCACGAGATACTTTCACGAGATAAGACTTTTTTGTTTCTTGGTGTGTCAAGATAAGACACACTAACTTTAATAAGGAAATCCCAAAATTTCCAGCGCCAATGGGGCGATATTTCACATCATGAAATGCAATGCGTTTCACACTGTGTACACTTTCCTACACTTTCACGCGTTAATAGTTGAGTCAACAGAATGATGTTTTGATTACTTTAGAGTATTATTTCCTTGCCCAGAAGATCCAGAAAGGTTATGTCTAGCAAAAGGAATGTAATGTAAGTCACCACACAACCAATGGCTCCTTGTTTTTGTGATTTTCATGATTAAAAAAAAAACAAAAAAATGAGTGTTGCCAACTGTTATCTCACGATAACAAAATTGGTAATGAAATCAATCAAAATCTAAAGAAAATCCAAGTGTAGCCTTCCTTTATGTAATACCAAGTACTCACCCACACTTCCACACACACAAATTTCCACAAATACTCTAATTTCTTCCTTTCCTCCACACAAACCTTATCTACACAATTTTTCACAATGCAAAACTCCACACATTCACAATCGGAAGAATCAATAGACAATAACCATTGTGGGGTACTTACCAATGCTTCGAGCTCACATCCCTTGAGGCTCTCCAAGCTTTCTTTTGGAAGCTCCAATACTCCAGTCTCTACCTCCACTATGTCACCAAATAGAGTCGCTTACACCACAATGCACGATAATCATCCTCTCACTCTCCCACATACAAGCATAGAAGAGGCACATGTACTAGAGTACACACTCTCTCTCTCTCTCTCTCTCTCTCTCTCTCTCTCTCTCATACACAAGACAAGACAAGAGCTCTCATAGCACAAAGGGGGATTGTGTCTTTCTATTATGAGAAATTTCCTTATATACAACTGACCCTTATTCACACTAGCCCAAAACTTACTAACTAAAGCCTTGGCTGGCCAGTAGTATCTCATAATGTACAACCTTTATAGTGCCTTTACATAACACTTATTAATGTCCTCAGATGGAGGGGCATCTTTGTTAATCCAACATGGTATTAATATCTTAGATATCGACGGCCGTTATACATACTATGCCTTGGTTCATTATAGCAAATGAGCTCATGTGGTTGCCTTCTTGGTCCTCTTCCAGCCTCTTGTGGTGCTTGTGATCTAGGGTTTTGCATTAAGTTGAGGTTCAAGATTTCTAAATGTTGAGTTAATTTATGGAGAAGCTTATGTTGTGAGGTTTCAGGTGGTGCTCCTAAGGCCATTGATGGTCTTTGTGCTAAGTTAAGTGTTGGATCCTCATATGTGTCTTCCTCTCTCCTTTCCATGTCCAAGTCCAATCTAGGCCTATGTGCCTAGTATCTCAACTTTTTATCTTTTTCCGTAGACACCCTAAGCGCCTCTTCAAAATTAGTAGGAAACTTGGATTCTACCTTACCCCTTGAAGGAGGAAATAAATCAGTAACAAACCTATCCCTCTTCAAAAAATTTGGTGCTGCTTCTTTGGTGGAAGAGAGGCACTCCATCTAGTGCATAAATCTTGAAATTTAGTTTCATACCTTTGAAAATCTTGGAGAGACTTCTGTTTAAGTAGGAGCAACTGCTGCCATAATCCTTCTAGAGTATCTCCTCTTCCATATTTTTGTAAGAATTCTTGGCGAAGGATCTCGCATCCATCCTTGGTAGCCTGCGGAAGGGTGCCATATCAAGTTCAGCTTCCTCTTTTAGAACAAGGGGGAAATCTCTAACCTTACTGTCCTCGGTGTCTCCCAAGAAATGAGATGGGACATCTCTAAGTCATCCAAGAATTTTAGTGCATCTTCATTGGGTTTTCCATGGAAATTTGGGAAGGGGGTAGCCATTGATGTAGGTTCTTGAAGATGAACAAGGATAAGAAACAAGATGTAAAAAAAATAACTTTTAGGCCATCAAGATGAATAGAAACGCATCAAATGTGAGCTCTCATAATTGAGAAGGGGAAAAATGAAAGACTCAACGGATGTATTGCTTTATGCCAACCGCTCTACTCCAAAGAGAAACGCAAGGCATTGGTAGAAATTGGCTTTGTGGCTTAGAACCATAGGGTTGGAAAAGGTTGATAAGGATGATTTGGCCTAATTAAAAAATTAGGGCGGTTCATCTTGCTAATATGGGGATAATTGATAGATAAATTGAAAACTAAAGGGACTTGGAGAATAGTCCTCAATGGGGGCACCAATTTATTAGGGGGATTTTCTTGAAAGATGGCCTCTATCACCTCCCAAGAGAACCACACTCACAAGAAAAACACTAGAGAATTTTTTATCTTAAAAAAGAAACACATTGCAAGAACAAAATATAGGCATCCAATTCATCAACTCACCAATGAAATCAATGCTCAAAACCAAGTGGAGATAGACCTAAGCTTGCTTATTAGTGGTTGAAGACAAAGTACATGGAGAGGGAAATTTGTGGGCTATACACTAAATCACACATGGATGAGTCTCAGACACCTATAATGGCATTGGAAAGAACCAAATGGTGGAGTACATGTGTTGATAAGTAGAGGGTTATATAGTGCTAGGATGAGGGAGTGAGCATTAAGAAAGAACTAAGGACTTCATGATGGCATCAGTGCTGGGAACAAGGAGATTAACATAATCTTGAGGGATAAGGACGAAAGAATAAATATGTGTCCTTGATGGTGATAGATGTCCCCTTTTTATAAGTGGAGGGGGACTCCCTTAGCAAAGATATAAGCAGTGTGAAAGTGGTTTGATGAAGAGGTTGTAATTGGACTAGGTATTAGCTATTGCTAAGGTCCAAGGTAGTGGAGGAAGATTCCAAAAGATATTACAATTTTCCATTCAAGCCAAGGTTTTCAAAGGTTATATTAAATAGGTGTGGGGTGAAAACATTACAAAGTGGGGAGTGTGATTGTGGGTAAGAGAAGACGCGAGGAAGAGATTTGAGCAAGTTGTCCATAATTTTTTGTAAGCCACTGTTTTGGCTGTAACTTTTTGTGTATAGCACGGATTGAGAAGCTTCAAAAAGCAAAGTTGAAGTTTGTAACCCATTTTATAGACAAATTTTCCATGACCTACAAAGTAGTTCGTGAACTTTGATTTGCCAACTTCCAAGTGGAAGATGCTCAAAAATTCGAATCACATTTGCCTACCGCAAAACAAAAGTCTTCCAAGAGGGCCCCTTTATTTTTGCATTCTTTATTTGGAAGATGCTTCCTTAGTCACTCACACCATAAAAGAATAAGGCATGTGAATACACATGGTGTATAGAACTAGCACTTTAATGTAAGGTCAGAGTAGTCCCCACTTGTAAGAGCATGTCAACACTTCCTTGTATCCATCTTAAGAAAGACATGCATGCACCTCCCAATAGTATTATAATATTGGAAAATATTGACTTATTCACTCATTACATAATAATGCATATCATTAATTAAGGTATGTCTCCCACCCATTCTTGACTTCATTTGGCATGCACTTGGTTTGTCAAGAGTTATGCAAATATTCTCCCTTAATAGGTTGAAACTTATTACTCTAGATAAAACCACCCAACCATATAAATGAAAATACTTAATGAACATATATATAAATAGATGTACAGGGAACATAGTGATGTGCATGATAAATAACAAGGAAAAAATGGAAAAAATATGTGATTTGTACATAAGTTATAAGGTCTAAAATAATACCCATAGTAATGACAAGGTGTGAAATAATTGCAAAAAAGGTTTCCATAAAACATGTCTCACTACTAAGCTCTTAGCGATTCCCACCACAACCATCTGATCTTATAGATTCTTTATATGTGATATAAATTGCTTTGTTGTTTCTCCATTAGAATGCCTTTCTGCTATAAGATGAATCTCAAGGTTTTGGGTCCTTGTCTAGTTCCTCATCTCATATACTAGTTCTGTAAAACTTTCCATGCTTCAGAAGTTGTGGTAGTATGCTGAATCAAGGTCATCACCGAGTTAGTGATGTTAGTGATGATGACACAGTGTGTATTTGTATTCCTTTGCCTCCACATCAAAATGAGAGCAGGGTCTAGTGGTATGATCTATAGTGGATATGTTGGATCTGCAAAAATAGGACTCGACTTTACATCAACCCACAACTCATATGAATCAAGAATAGACTTAATCTTAAACTTTAAGAGTGTAATTTGTCCCCCATCACCAAAAGGTGGAGGGAAAGCAGCACGAGTGACTGCATTATTTGCATGTTAGGCCATCTCTCCAAATCTACCTTCAAATATCAAACTGCCAAAACAAGCTTTGCCTAGACCCTATGCTTTGATACCATGTAAGAATACACAATAGCTAAACCATGGTCAACACGATACAAAGCATTAAATTACATTGAAATAAGTGGAGAATAAACAATATTATTGCTATTACAAACTAATGGTGTGTGCTTTGGGTAAGGAGCTTTGATGGCAATCTAGATAGAATGTCCAAATAAACTTTAAATGGAGGATGTCTACAATCCAAAAAAGACGGTGTAAAGGTAGTGGAAATCATACAACGTGCTTCACAATGATCAAGGGATATTTACAAGCTCAAATATTTCAAATTTAGAAGTTTTTTCGACATGAAAAACTAGTAGGTGTTCACAACCATGAATATATTTGTTGAAATAATACACCAAAATATCATGCCATTTGGGGATATAGGCATATGGTTCTATGGGAATGGGCATATAGGCATATGGTTCTATGGTCTAAAGGCCTGATTTGGCATAAGGTTTCTAGGCATAACCACACCTTTACGACAGCCATAGTATGTGTGGAAGGAGTCTTAGGTTATACTCCATTCTAGATAATGGGTGCTCTTTTTGATGCACTTTTTGATTAGGTAGATGGGATTATCTCTTAATCACCTTTTAATTACTTTTGTACCAAGCCTATATAAATAGGCTCGCATATCCAATGAATATTTACACAAGTCTTTCTCCACTGTCTACATTGTCATTATGCTATGATCTTGATTATTCATGTGTGCTTTAATCTCTCCTCATCTACATTCATCATGCTTATTACACTTGATTAGGGTCTTGATTAAGCCACCATGAATTCCAACATGGTGTTAGAGCCTTTTTCTACATTATATCAGAGCCTTGTTCTACATTATATCAGAGCCTTGTTCTACATTGCTTAATCTCATTTACAACATGGTATCAGAGCCTTGTTCTACATTGCACCATGATTAGGATCTTGATTAAGCCATGAATTTCAACATGGTATTAGACCCTTGTTCTACATTGTACCATGATAGGATCTTGATTAAGCCATCATGAACTTCAACATGGTATTAGAGCCTTGTTCTACATTTCTTAATCTTATTTCTCGTTACCATTGATAATTTGATTAGTGTTTAATCTCTAAAACCCTAAAATTAAGCTTTGTGGGTCTCTTCCGAGTCATCTTAACTACATGAAGAGTATATCAAGAAACACATTGAGGAAGATGTTATCATAACTGTCTTGCAACTTTTGTGGAAAACTAGGGCATGAAGAGAAGTATTGTTTCTTCAGAAACAAAGCACAAAAGGCACTTACAGGTGAAAATAACTTAAGTGAAGAAGAAGTAGAGGAGAAGAAGAAGAGACCTTAGTAGATTTCATCTATTCTTAAGATGAATGGGCTTTCTAGACTAGCTAGAACCAGCCCACCACCTATGGTCACTCCTCTATCTTAAGTGTTAGAACTCAGTAGACGTCAACTATGCTTAAGATAATTGGGCTTTCTAGACTAGCTAGAACCAACCCACCTATGGTCACTCCTCTATCCTAAGTGATCATAATCCAGTAGAGGTTAACTATGCTTAATATGATTGGGCTTTCTAGAGTAGCTAGAACTAACCCACGTATGGTCACTCCTCTATATCCTAAGTGAAATGTCAATCATAACTAGATGTCTAGCATCTATCATAATAATTGGAATTGTAAAGCACCATGAGTAAATCCTACGAGCACTTGGATGCATTGTAAATAAATAGCATTGTAAATAGAAACTAGATCTAGCATTTATAAATAGCATTGTAAATAGTAACTAGAGCTAGCTTTTACATCATAGTAGCCATGGACATTTTTTTGAGGGCGTATGGTTCTATGGTCTCTAGGCTTGATTTAGCATAAGGTTTCTAGGCATGACCATACGTCCAGGACAACCATAGGATGTGTGGAAAGAGTCTTAGGTTGTACTCTGTTCTAGGAAATGGGTTCTATGGTCTAAAGGCTTGATTTAGCACATAAGGTTTTTAGGCATGACCATACCTCAAGGACAACCATAGGATGTGTGGAAAGAGTCTTATGTTCGATCTAGAGCATGAAATAAGCAAGCAAGAGTTTCAGGAGAATGTGCGCATTGCGCATGAGCGAGCTACTATTGAAAGAGAGAGCAATGCCGCACTCTTTGAGATTGCTAGTGTAATCAGACTCTTGACTGGTGGTGTGGAGGGCTCTACATTTGCAAATGCAAGGGAAATGAGACTGAGATTTCATCTAGTCATGCAACATTTTGCATATGTAAGAAAACTTGCATTTTAGCATTTAGTGCATGGGCAAGATTTTTGTTTCAGAATCCAGTTTATGTAATTTAGAAACAATTTATGTAATTTATGCTTTCACATTACGTAAACCAGAATTCAGTTTGCATAATTCAAAGTTCAGTTTGTATTAGACTTTACTTTATGTAATTCTGTAAAGCAAATCATCCTTATGTTTGTGTTTCCCGTGTCCTTAAAGCAACTTATGGCAATTGACATGGGTTTGCATGACGACGTCCACTATCAGTTCTATCATGTCCATGTTACCTCCAAACTAATGCATTAACATGTGCTCCAAAGACATTAACTTCTAAACTTGTATTGCACCCATAAACTCATGAACTTATTATAAGTAAACGCAGATATGCATGAGCATGTTCTTCACACACATCAACCTACAAAGTTATATCACACAATTCAACTCATGAACTTAAATCACACACATGATCATATGAAATTATATCACACACATTACCTTATGAACTTTTATCACACATTAACTTGTGAATGGATATCACACACCATGACTTATGAACTTATATCACACACATATACACAAAGACTGATATTTGCATTAACTTATGAATGGATCCTTTGTTCCTCGAACATGCCATGCAGTCAATAATCACAAAGTGCCATGAACAAAAAGTGAAATGCTACATAATATAGCGGGCCAGATCATCCCTCTGAGCTCTAGTGCGCCCAAGTGCTCCATGGTACTGGGGGGCCAATGCAAGGTTGGAGCATGTAGAAACATTGGGAGGGGTCATGGTTTGCTCCACTACCATGCAATCCTCATCATCCATAGCTCCAAACATGATCATGAGGTTGTGTAGGGTGCAAAATGCAAGATTACATCTCGCCATGAGTTTTGGTTTCAGATTGGCGATCTTCTTATTCAAGTACTGTCACTGACCTTTCAAACGGCCAAAGGCACACTCCACAACAGTGCGAGTGGAGGAGAGCTTGTAGTTGAAGCAACTTTAAAACTCGGTGGAAGGAGAGACTCATAGGGGATCATGAGCCAAGGCTTCAACACATAGCCCCCATCACCTATGATGTACTCACGGATGCTAAAGTCCCCATCAATAAAGCAAGGGCCATTGAGCAATATGCCTTGCTTAGTGGCCTACTGAAAGGAAGAATTCCTAATGATCTTGTGGTCGTCACCACTAGACCTAGGCCAACCAGCAAAAACATCAAGGAACTTCATGTCACTATCAACAATAGCTTGTAGACACATGGAATACCTCTTGTTTCGATCGTACCAATCTTGACCAGCCTCCCCTATCAGGCACTCAATCTTGATGTGGGTAACATCGATTGTGCCGCAACAATTCGGGAATCCTTGGAGATGACGAAATCCTTCCTTAACACGAGCACAAACCTCCACATCTGAGGGCCAAGATAGGAAGTGGGACTGACATGTAATCAATGCGACGAGCTTGTGTGTGATTTTTGTAATGGTGGACTTCCCAAGAGCAAAGTGCTCGCTGAGTTGCACGATGCGAGTACCACTGGCAAGACGAAGCAAGGCTATAGCCACTTGCTTCTCCATGGAGATCAAGTGAGCGGTGATGGAAGCAACTGGGGTGGGAATATCTCCTTGCTTGAGGTCCTCATAAAGCAACGAACAAAGATCTTGGAAGACATGAATAGGCAAGCGAAAGATCTCTTGAAACCTTGCATCATCACATCGAGTGTAAGCGATGTAATGATTCTACCACTCCAAAGACCTGGTCTTTATGTAGAAGTCCGATACTGTGAGGGCAATGCCATGTTGGGAGACAATGTCTAAGGGCTGAGCCCTCATGAGTGAGTGGACTATGGAAAACAAGAAGGGGATATGGGAAGGGTATATTCTAGTCATGGTGATTGCATGAGAGGCAGATGCACGCGACGATGCAGCTCGTGATGTAAGAAGAAGGGCTTGACAACGACGACGAAGGAGTGCTTGCAAGGCTACAAGGATGGCTAGAAGTATGATCATATTACGACTCTAGGTGATGGGTGAGCGATGGGGGAGAGACAGAATGTGGGGAGATGGAGAGAGTGTAGGCTATGGGAGGGAAATGGTCATTTGAGGAGGGAAATGAATTTATATTATACTTTTTTGGGGGAGAGGGGGTGACATTATAGTGAAATTTTGTTTTATGGGGGGAGGAGGGTGAAACATGGTTGGCATGGTTGAGTCAGCCATGAGGTGGCATGTACATGAGGGGGGGTACGGGGCCCGGGCCCTTGGGCAAGATGACCGGCAACAAAACCATAGGTGGGCTCACGTGGCCTCAACAAGTTGGGCTGTCGGTGAAACAGCACGAAGCAAGCTGACATGGCTACTTCACGTGGTCAAACTGGTTTGATGTGCAGGTGGGCTTGTGTCTAATAGATAGAGGGTGATAAAAGGAAGTGTGTGTGTTATCGAGAGAGAGAGAGAGAGAGAGAGAGAGAGAGAGAGAGAGAGAGAGAGAGAGAGAGAGAGAGAGAGGCAAAAGGAAGTGTGTTGTTATAGAGAGAGAGAGAGAGAGAGAGAGAGGGGGGGAGGGGAGTTATAGATGATGATAAAGGAAGTGACTAGCAATGTGCCAATAGAGAGAGGGTGACAAAAGGAAGTGAGTAGTAGCACGGTGTGTTAACGTGTCGAAGAAGAGCGTGACCAAATATAGGGACGAGAATGTAGACTCTCAAGCGTCATCGATTACGCTTTGTGAAGAGATGAAGAACAAAATAGCCCTGGAAGGCTTTGGAAGAGACTCCCTCTTGCGCTTTCCACGATGATGGTGTGTCCTGGTTAGTAATGGACGTGGAGAGACACGTGGCATACGGAGAAGGGCTCATCCGGAGGGCAGCCAGTGAGAGATTGCCACGTGGTTGGCAAGCAGGTGGTCTCGGCGCCACACAAGTGCGATTGTGTTTCTTGCAGCCATCGTCGAGGCGTCTCGACCACCCAATGCGGCTCGTTTTCGGATCTTCGTTTCTTTTTCTATAACGTGAAGCTTGCTAAAGAAGCAGTCTCGGCTCGCTCCCCTCTCTCCCCTCGCCTTTGCAACGCCAGCTTTGCTTTCGCGAAGTCACATTGTTTCAGCTATGGCTTCCAAGTTAGCTGGAGTGGCCTCCACTCCCTCCCCGCCCGCTGCCGCCGCTGTCTGTGCCTCCTCCGCCTCCGCCTCCTCAATGAGCAAGTCTATCTCCTTCAGCTCGCATTTCCGCGGACAAGGCCTCAGCGCCAACTCCGCTCCTGCCGCCGTACAGCGCTGCCATGTCTACCTCATCCGGAGCTCGACCGACCAGCGCCCCGTTATCATCGGGCTGGCTGCGGATTCCGGCTGCGGCAAGAGCACGTTCATGCGCCGCTTAACGAGCGTCTTCGGCGGAGCAGCTGCTCCTCCCAAGGGAGGCAACCCGGACTCCAACACCTTGATAAGCGACACTACGACGGTCATATGCCTGGATGACTACCACTCGCTCGACCGGACGGGGCGCAAGGAGAATGGCGTGACCGCTCTCGACCCCCGTGCCAACAACTTCGACCTTATGTATGAACAGGTCAAGGCGATCAAAGAAGGCAAGCCCATTCAGAAACCCATCTACAACCACGTGACCGGCCTCCTGGATCCCCCCGAAACCATTATTCCCCCTAAGATCTTCGTCATTGAGGGCCTTCACCCCATGTGCGTGTCCCTCTAATTAATCAGAGATTGTCTGTTTTTAAGCTCTCCCCAATCTACACCCATCTCAGTTGACGTTGTGTTGTGTACTCAGGTTTGATGCTAGAGTGAGAGAGTTGCTCGACTTCAGTATCTACCTTGACATCAGCGATGAAGTCAAATTCGCTTGGAAAATTCAAGTGAGTTATAAGCTTGCAGTTCTCAGAGCGTGATTAGTGGAGAAAGCCTGCCTACTTAGCTTAATCATGGCTTAGCTGGCGGTCTCAAGGTGTGATTAATGATGGTAGTTTTATATTAATGTGAAGGTTAATAATTCTTGTTTGCAGCGCGACATGGCCGAACGCGGGCACAGCTTAGAGAGTATAAAGGCAAGCATTGCAGCAAGGAAGCCCGACTTCGATGCCTTCATAGGTATGGCCTTCACGTGCAGCCTCTAAATTTTGAAGATTTTGATCTGAATATTCAGTCTTAATTACGATGTTTAATTAGGTATGACTTTTCAATAGTAGCCTCTTGTTGAAGGGATTAATCTTAATTAAGCTTGTGTTAGTGTGTTTAACTAGAGGGTCGATGACTGCAGACCCACAGAAGCAGCATGCAGATGTGGTGATCCAAGTGTTGCCCACTCAATTGATCCCAGATGACAATGAGGGAAAGGTTTTGAGGGTTCGCATGGTGATGAAGGAGGGGGTGCCAAACTTTAAGCCTGTGCACCTCTTTGATGAAGGATCCACCATCTCATGGATACCTTGCGGCAGGAAGCTGACATGCTCATACCCTGGCATCAAGTTTTTCTATGGCCCAGACACTTATTATGACAATGAGGTAATAATTCCAACAAAATCTTCAGAATGAAAGGGTGATACCTTATAGGTTTCTAATCATGCTTAGTTAACATGCTTAATTAATTACTTTGATGGTCCCGTGTGTGCTTCTCAGGTGACTATCCTGGAGATGGACGGCCAGTTTGACAAACTTGAAGAGCTAATCTATGTGGAGAGCCACCTGAGCAACATTTCAACCAAGTTTTATGGGGAGATTACACAACAGATGTTGAAGCATGCTGACTTCCCAGGCAGTAATAATGGTACTGGCTTCTTCCAAACCATGGTTGGTTTAAAGATCAGAGAGGTCTATGAAAGCATAATCTCTAAGGAAGGTGCAGGCAGCTTGGAAACAGCCAAAGCTTAAATTTTCTCCTCTGGTTTGGCTTAAATTGATCTCCAAATAGTCCATGCCTGCTCAGTACAACTCTCTCTACCCTCTATTAGTCGACACTTCTGAAGAGTTGGCCGTCGAATCAAGCAGTTAATGCATAAATTTAATGTCCTGTGAAGAGACTGCAGGCCTTGGCTGGCTTCTTTGTGCAAGTGCCTTGTATAGTATCTTTGATATTTTACTGTTCGCTTATTTTTGATATTTTATTCTCCTCTTTAATTCTTTGGCTTTAATAATCTACATTTTACTAAACACAACTTAGTCCCTCTCCACTTCTTCAAAGGAAAGAAGAAAGGATGATTTTTGGAATTTTGAATTTTTATGCTGTCCGCAGCAATGCGCGCGTCACCTACTTGTAAGTAGTGATACGTGGCGGGCACACGGGCTTGGTAGGCTGGTAAATCGTGACCGTTCCCACAAAAGGCTTAGCATGAGTTTTTCATATTATAGTGAAATCAAGTTTACTTCAAATTAGTGAAAAGAGATGCATTTGTGCCAACTCCAATTTGTAATGTTTTACACAAATTAAAAGCCATGTCTTCAATGGAGTATTTGTCTAATGCAAAGTTGTGACCATATAGCACATGCCACCACAACATGAAAGATCATGTTGTCACTCAATCACTATAGCTTAAGGAGCCAATTACATGTATTATTAGGATTACAAATCATAACCAAAGTGGTATTTACTATTACATGGACTAAGTACTACATGAGAATTGTAGCACATGGGTAGAGAATGATACCACATGGCCATAGAACAAAAGCACATTACAACAACTCACTTGTACTCCATGCTTTTAAGAATGTTAGAAAGAAAAGCATTGGAATTTGAACTTGGGGATTCACCTACAAATATGGAAGTAAAGCACATGAGTTCAAATGAAGGAGTTTTTTAATTAAAAAATTTAAGTTAAAATTACAGAAAGACAAAACGAGTTTTTTAATCGATTTTGAAAAAAAACTAGTAAGCTTATAAAGAAAAATGGCTCATTTTTATTCATGAAAAATCCACACTTAAGGGGTTTTTAAAATACCCTTGGAATGCACGTAATACATAGGCTTTCTTAGTAGTGCACCCCTCGAGAGCTCAAAATAAACCTCACAATATACCTAGGGATATCGGGCTTGATGCAATGAAAATAGTAAGGATTATTGCTAAAATAAATAACAAGGCATATTATGAACAAATGAAGTGAGGTTTTCATTGTATTTGGGGCATTCCTAAGCTTTTTCTAGAGAGAAATTTTGATGTTTTCAGTTTTATCTAATGTTATATACCTATTTATTAAACACTACTTTAATTCTTTGGCTTTATTTTTTTTGTTCTCTTTAATTCTTTGGCTTGATATTTTATAGAGATGTATCCTATAAGGATGAATTTATACATGTGCTACAAGATGCACACTCGAGAATTGTGGGATGACACTTCACTAGGGAAGTGATAGCATGGAAAGTTCTCCGAGTAGGACTATGGTGGTGGCCACCAACACTGTTTGGTGTTGCTGTAAAATTTGGTAAAGGTTGTGAGATGAGTATCACAATGCTTCATTGTACCATAGTAGAAAAATAGGATGCCCCGTACCCGAGTTATAGTAAAGAAACCCTCTAAACTAAAGCGGAAGTGAAATGGGTAATTGATTGTGTAGGAATCATTAGTCATGTTGCTTGCACACAAGACCCAAGCTCAACTACATCATAGCGGTGATAGATTATTTCATGAAATGGGCAGAAGACAGGTTTATCAAGAAGGCAGATGCTGTACCATTGTTAAATTTTTATACGAGCATGTCATTTCTAGGTTTGGGTGCCCTTTGGAGATACCCTTTAGAGATAGTGGGTGACCACAAGTCACACTTTGCCAATGAGGTGACTAATTGCCTCAAGAAAGGCTTCATGATAGTTCATAGAAAGTCAACACCTTACTATCCACAAGCTAATGGCTTGGCGGAGAGTAATAACAAAATACTACGTGGCATTTTGATAAAAATAATTCAAGCCAGTAGAATGGATTAGGAATATAAGCTTAAAGCTATATGTCATACATAGTATAGCAACTTCTATGAAGGATGATGACCTAGGCCTTGTATCTCACGATCAGATGTCATAACTCTCCAAGATGATGACCTAGGCCTTGTATCTCACGATCAGATGTCATAACTCTCCAAGATGATGACCTAGGCCTTGTATATAATTTATAATCGTGCTAGCCATTTTAATAATATAAATTATGGGGATGATGTTGAGCTTATTAGAAAACCAACAATAACAATTGTTATATATTAATAGCCAAGTAAGAGTAGCAATTTTTGAGTATAATATAAGAAGTCACCTCAGACAGGCGACTTACCCGAAGTATAAAACCTTGAATGGAAGACATTTTAAAGAACAACTCCATTGATACAATTGAGCTTAAACCTTCTTGTGCTCTTGTGTTGTTTACATGCTTGCTCTTATTCTTCATGTGAATGTGAGTGGGATCTCTTGAATGTGTTTTTGCTTAATCTCTCCTCTTCTTTTTCACTTTCTACATTAATCCT